>NW_026292111.1:0-132663 GCF_023091745.1 Budorcas taxicolor | reverse complement strand
TAATCTGTTTAGACAAAATTAACATGTTTAAATGGTACTTCTAGAGTATATATTCCTAAAATGCATTTCATTTTGCTATTGAACTAAATCTCGTTAATGTTCACTTAATTTCACAACCCAGTTATAACTGACTTTGTTATTTATTTTCTAATACCATGATTTAATACATTAACAAAAGCCTAAATTCATTCATCTGAGCTAATATATTATTTATTGCTATTTAGATTGAAAGATTTTACTCATGACTAATAACAAAATTATTTCTTTTAAAGATTCTTTTAGGACTTACTGAGATAATGAAGGGAACCGCATTAATTATTTCCAAGATGAAGGGTATTCGTAAAATCTGTTCCCAGATGTTTCCCTTCCAAAAAAAAAATGAACAAAAATAAAAGTCAATTACAACTGATACCATTAAACGGGGAAAAGGCATCAGAATTTTGCCAGCAATAAGGATAAGGATGTTTATATTAACAGAATACAAAATTATTATTTAGAAATGTAGCAATGACTTTTAGAGATTATTTTGCTACATGTAATTGTGCCCTCTCAATTTTGCAGAGTTTAAGTAAACCAAATGCTCATAGTAATCCATGAATATTGCACATAGCACATTTTAATCACATAATATCACATCAAAAAAGTTACTAGTAAAAATAAAAAAATTAAGAAACCTTACAGAATCAATGAAAAAGTAACTCCATCTTAATTTTTATATCATAATATAAAGCATATTAAATAGTTTGCAAACACACACATATAACAATGGCCCTGGGAGGCCATTTAACATTGTTTTTAGATTAATAAGATTTAAAGTCAGAGTTTTCTCAATCATCTGGATTCTAGTCTCCCAACCCACACAGTACAACAATATTAATCGGGTCTGGCTACATAATTAGTGGGGCCCAGTTAAAAACGAAAATGCAGGGCCTCTTATTAACAAATTATGAGTAATTTCAAGAAGGTGACATCAGAGCATTCAAACAAGCACATATCCTTCTAATTGTGCAGCTCTGGGCAACGGCACTGACTAATAGGTCATTCCTGAAACATTCTCTAACGATGTCCAGTGAGAAAGAACTCAGAACTCCCTAACGCAGTTTATTCTTTTAACAAAAAAAAAAAAAAAAAAAAAAAGAAATCTATCTGTTAGAAAGGCAACTTGAAATCTGACCCCTGTAATGTCTAATTATTTTATGAATGGCAACCCACTCCAGTAGTCTTGCCTGGAGAATCCCACGGAAAGAGGAGCTTAGCAGGCTACGTTCCATAGAGTTGCACAGAGTCAAACATGACTGAAGCAACTGAGGACACACTGGCTATAATATTGGGATCTTTATTTTTCTTGAGGTCCCAAACTCTTAAAACATTACAGAGATGTAAAACACCTTGCATCGCCAATCCTGCTCATGATGCCAATTGTCTCGCTGTTCGCAGTGTTCGCTGAACCCAGGGTAGGCAAGGCATGAGCTAAGATGTTAGTAGGAGGCTAGAGGAGCCACTGGCGACCCACTCCAGTACTCTTGCCTGGAAAATCCCATGGATGGCAGAGCCTGGTGGGCTGCAGTCCCTGGGGTAGCTAAGAGTCGGACAGGACTGAGCGACTTCCCTTTCACTTTTCACTTTCATGCATTGGAGAAGGAAATGGCAACCCACTCCAGTGTTCTTGACTGGAGAATCCCAGGGATGGGGGAGCCTGGTGGGCTGCCGTCTTACAGGGTTGCACAGAGTCGGACACGACTGAAGTGACTTAGCAGCAGCAGCAGAGGAGCCCTAGGAACTGCAGATACATTTATTCTCTCCTGGCCTGCACAGCAGCCATCACACGGCCTCTCTCCTGCTGCCTCCGCAGCCATAACAACAGACACCCTATGTTCTCCCCTCTCGTGGCTGACCCAATAGACACAGCTGTGACACAGCAGTAAAATGCAGCCCTAGGTGGAGCTCATATATCCCTACAGCACAAAGTAGCTTGTGACCAAGTGAGTACCTCGATGCACATGTGCAGTGTTATGAGTGACTTGAGTTATTACATGAACATTATTTACAAAATGTGAGGCAAAAGCGAGAGGCTGTGGGGCAAGAGGGCCTGACTACGCCATCTTGGCTAACTTGGTCTTTCCCTGCACACCGCCACTTCATAAAGCAAGTTCTACATCGGGGATCATCTGGGTTGCTAAAACAGTAAGTAAGAGATTTTGTTATCCCTGGTTCATAAGCCGTCTGTGGGCTAAATAAAAACTGGTGAGAGAGCAGGTGGAAGGCACAGAGCTCTAAGGATCTCTCTCATCTCTGTGTAAAGATGTAAGGATGCTTCCCTCATCACCTCCAGCTCTGTAAGAAGGGCGCAGATAAACAACCTAGAGAGCTGGACTCAGACTTAGGGGCTGCTTTTGACTAAGGCCTAAAACATCACACACACACACACACACACACACACACACACAGCAAAGCAAAGAGAGAGAATGTTGAGATAAGAACAGGCTATACTTACAACAATACTAAGACAGAGCGACTTATTTTCTGGGAACAAGATAGAGACCCTACAGAATAAAATGTATGGCCGTTTTAAATTCAGACTCAGAAGGGCTGCAGGCCTAAGGAGACAGAGAATCTTGACAGATGGTGGCCCTTGGACCCCCCAGAACCCGGGGCAGAGTGGCCAGCCCGGGGCTTGAGGCATCAAGGAGCTTCCACCCAAGGCCTTAGGAGAACCACCAAAGCCCCATCTGTATCTGCCATCAGAGCAACCAAACCACAGACTATTCCTGGGCCAGTCAGTCAGGACCACCTTCTCCTGGAGCCTCCTCAGCCCTGAGGGGCCATGATCAGCTGGTTTCGGACAAAGAGGAGGTGGACACAGGAGAAGCCCCCCAAGAAGATCCTTGCCCCATTGAGTTCCCAGCTGTGCACACATGCGTGCTCAGTCGTGTCTGACTCTCTACTGTCCCACGGACTGTTGCCCACCAGGCTCCTCAATCCATGGGATTTTTGAAACCAGAATATTGGAGCAGCTTGCCATTTTCTCCTCTAGGAAATTTTTCCTGGCCCAAGGACTGAACCCACATTTTTTGTGTCTCCGGCATCGACAGGTGGATTCTTTACCATTGTGCCACCTGGGAAGTTTGCAGCTTAGAAAAAGCTAAAACTGGATGAGAACATTAAATTTTTTACATACTGAACACTATCTCTTAAATACTAAACTGAGATTTGTCTTGCCAAAAAACTGAGGGGCCTAACTGAGATTTCATTGGATCAGCATGGCTCATAAGGACAATGACTGGGTTTGAAGGAGAAACGTAGAACGGGCTAAAGGCTTTTCTACTTGCACTGAATCAGGCCTATTCAATAAACCATTTATACTTGATTTTCATTATGCAACACATCTATTTTTTATTGTGCTGGTTAATGTTACCATTTAACAGTTTTTTACATGACTCAGTTTCCAGAATGCGTAACATTTGGCCTACTCTTTCCTCACCATATTTTTTACTAGTCATTGTACATTGTTCCTTAATGTCAATGGTTTTACACAGGAAAAGAGACTGATGTGACCAGAGGAGGGGGATGTAATGGGAATCATTATCACTGGTCACATGGCAGGGTCTTTCTGCTAGTGTACATTAAGACTAGCATTAATTTTCTTAGCTTGGCACACTGGAAAAGTTTAGTTCCTAGTAAACCAAAAGCTTCTATACCTCTGATACCTCTCTTCATTTCCAGATCTAACACAACATTTATTTTTTATTGCTTTCCCTCAAACCACTAAGAGAGTCTGATGACTAAAATGTAATTCAGTTGGGTTCATTTCTGATTTAGCCTCCATATTCCAAGTCAGAGAATCTTTCTAAAATGGCAAATCTCCATCGCCAACATCCAAACTCCTCATTATATCATATGAAGCTTCACAATTTGAACTATGGCTGCTGGTTTGTTCTGTACCTACTATATTCCTAACCCATCTTGAATTCAGCTACAGATTCACTACATATAGAACTAATTTTGATATAGCTCTCTGAATGAGCTAGGCTGTTTCATCTTTTATAACTTTGCTCACACTTCTCCTTCTGCTTGGAATGCCCCAATCCCCATACCTTCACCACTAACTACCTTGATACATGTTTTTAACATTTTACAAAACTTATCTGTTTCTATGACCATTAGAGTTCAATGAGCATGATATTGAATAAAGGAAAGTTCCAAATATTTTATAACACTCTTCCCTTCTGGTATAATTGCTTTGATTTTGAACTTAAGCATTTGTATTTCTTTTTCTTGGATCCATGTGGAAACACTAAAAAAATTTTATTTAGTCTTCCTGATGCAATCATATAAATCATTAAACTTATGGCCACAAAGCTCAACAGAAATTTTCTGGAAGAAAGCATTTCAAGAGTACTTGGCTATATATTCATTTTAGGTAATCTCATTTATGTTACAACTTCAACTTATTATCAATAATAAACCAATGACTTCCAATGTTGTATCTCTAGCCTGGATCAATATCGTATCTGAGAGTCAGTTTCAGATCTCCACTGTCTAATGTGCTGCTTCACATGAATGCCTCAAAGGCACCTTGTGGGTAATTTGTCTCAAAGTAAAATTTAAAGGACAATGAAAACATGACAATCCAAAACCTATGGGATATAGCAAAAGCAGTTCTAAGAAGGAAATTTATAGCAACGCAATCTTATCTCAAGGAACAAGACAGATCTCAAATAAACAACCTATCCTTACACCTAAAGCAACTAGTGTAAGAAGAATAAACAAAACTCAAAGTTAGTGGAAGGAAAGAAATCATAAAGATCAGAGCAGAAAAAAATGAAATAGAGACAAAGAAAACAACAGTAAAGATCAGTGAAACTAAAAGGTGGCTCTTCAAGAAGATGAACACAATTGATAAACCTTTAGCAGACTCATCAGGATAAAAAGTGAGAGGATTCAAATCAATAAAATTAGAAAGGAAAAATAAGTTACAACTGATACCACAGAAACAAAAAGAATCATAAGAGACAACAAGAAACTGTATGCCAATAAAATGGACAACCTAAAAGTAAAATTAAGGATGTTTGTCCTAACTGACTCTCCAGCAACAAAATCAAAGATCCTGGAGAAATTTGCATCTTCTTTTCACATGCCATTGTTCAGTCACTAAGTCATGTCTAACTCTTTGCAGCCCCATGGACTGTAGCCTGCCAGGCTACTCTGTCCTTCACTTTCTCCCAAAGTTTGGTCAGATTCATGTCTATTGAGTCAGTAATGCTATCTAACCACCTCGTCCTCTGCCATCGCCTTCACACACTGCTGCTGCTAAGGCGCTTCAGTCGTGTCTGACTCTGTGCGACCCCATAGACCGCAGCCTACCAGGCTGCCCCGTCCCTGGGATTCTCCAGGCAAGAACACTGGAGTGGGTTGCCATTTCCTTCTCCAATGCATGAAAGTGAAAAGTGAAAGTGAAGTTGCTCAATTGTGTCCGACTCTTAGCGACCCCACAGACTGCAGCCCACCAGGCTCTTCCGTCCATGGGATTTTCCAGGCAAGAGTACTGGAGTGGGGTGCCATCGCCTTCTCCGCTTCACACACTACCTAAGTATAATTGTTGAATAAGACTTTCTGATTCATGAACGTATCTTGGGTTGTCTGGTTCTCAATTTACACTCTATTTCCACTCTAACTTCTTAACTGGTCTCCCCACCTTCCTCTTCAATGTTCCTTTACCTAGTTAACTCACACACGTCTTTCAGCTATTAATTCAAATCTTCTGAGTGTTTTGAGACTTTCCCCACCTACTCTTTACACACACTCTAGATAAGATCAGACTCCCACACTTGGTTTTCTGATTCTTCATCAACATCCTTCTCCTTCCTTTTTTTCAGTTTGTTTTTATATATTTGATCAACACTTGACTTTGAATTTCATGTGGTCCAGGTGAGAGCATTGGGCTTCCTTGGTGGCTCAGATGGTAAAGCATCTGCCTGCAATGCAAGAGACCTGAGTTCGATCCCTGGGTTGGGAGGATCCCCTGGAGGAAGAAATGGCAACACACTCCAGTACTCTTGCCTGGAAAATCCCAGGGATGGAGGAGTCTGGTAGGCTACAGTCCATGGGGTCGCAAAGAGTTGGACATGACTGAATGACTTCATTTCACTCATGTGACTGAATTTAATGTGGTCCAGGCGAGAGCATACATTTAGTTCACAATTCTTTGCTCTGTTTCAAGCACAGTCCTTGCCAGTCTGAAGCTCCTCAATAAAATCTATCTGCATTATGTCAAACACGCTCCTGTTGTTGATTCACAGCTAGTGTGTGTGTGTGTGTGTGTGTGTGTGTGTGTGTGTACGTTGTGGCAAATAATGAACTTCCACCTGAGGATTGACTTCCACAATCTAAAATTATACAGGGAGGCAATATACTCATTGCTAAAAGTAAATGTCTTTTTCAGTTATATTCATTAGGTTTAGTTCTAAAATCTCAGGTTGTCTTCTGAACTTAAAGACATATTCATAAATTATCTCCCCTAAAAATAGCTGATGAAAAATAGAGAAATTATCCAAAAGTTGTATTGGCTGTTAGGGAGTCCCCATGAGCCTACATAATATAGGCTCAGGATAAAAGCAATTATGGCAAAAAAGGGAAGCATAAATCTAGAGATGGCACTATGTAGAGAAGTGTGAAATAAGATCCAAAAGGCAGGCACATGCCTTTCAAAATAAAGTTAAATACCTGTTCCACTTAATCATATTTTCCTGAATGAGATGAAAGGCATCAGTCTTCTTCTAAAAGGTAACTTCTTAAAGAAAAAAGATAGTTTTTAAGAAATAGCTTTAACTGTTCTAAGCATATAGAACTCTCCGTGTTCCTCTTCTTATTGACATAATTCAATAAAATATAAATAAAATTTAATCTGTTTTATATTTGGTATGGATGCAACTTTCCTCAACCAATAAAAATTCAAGAAAACAGATGATTTCCTAAAATGCACCAGGCTTTTATTTTTATCATAAAAGAAAGTACAAGTTTAGAACTATTATCTAGGTAACTCTAAAAAAAGCACTTTAAAAAGTATAAGACTTATGGTAATCTACTTGCTGTTAGCCCAAATTGGGAACAAGAGACCCTTAAAAAGCACCTTCTTCTCTAATATTAAGAATACCTAATTTAAAATATTTAATCCAGAAGACTTAACCTTCTTTTAGTGAGTTTAAAATATGGAGTAACTCTATGGCAGCGTTCCTTTGTATTTCTAAACATAAACCCAACAACACTTAGATTTACCATTCCTGTGGCATAATAAGCAGAATCACCAGGATCTTGGAGTCCTAGGATGAATTCTTTGTTCTTTTCCAGGAATAAGCCCAAAATGAAGCTAACATTTCAGAACTGATGCTTTTTATAAGTGATTACTGTATAGGGAAAAAAAAAACAACTATAGATTTAACAAAAGCTTTCTAGGTGTGGTGAATTTTCATTATAAGAGGTTTGGAAATTATGCATTTTTGTGCATAATACACAAAATCCTTTTGATTTAACAAATGTGTATGTATATATAGAATACTGTTATATTTTTGAAAACAGTTGATAAAGACACGGATGGTATTTACGTGACAGAGAAATAAGAATTTTACTGTCAGGCAAGCCTCACGGACATTTTGCCAAGTTGTGACAAACATGAACAGAATGATGATTTAAGTTCAGATCTGCTGTCTGTATGACAGAGGACAGAAGAAATGAACGTCAGGGATTTTGAAATTTTTATCTGCTAACTTTAACACACACTTTAAAGAGTTTTTGCTCACTTTGCTTCTACCTATTAAGTCTTCTGATTTTAAAAAGCTTTGCTCTCCATGATAGTTTAAACCTTTTAAGTAAAAGATTAAGTCATGCTTATTTTAGAATGTCTAGTGTGTACAATCGGAGAAGGCAATCGCACCCCACTCCAGTACTCTTGCCTGGAAAATCCCACGGACGGAGGAGCCTGGAAGGCTGCAGTCCATGGGGTCGCTGAGGGTCGGACACGACTGAGCGACTTCACTTTCACTTTTCACTTTCATGCATTGGAGAAGGAAATGGCAACCCACTCCAGTGTTCTTGCCTGGAGAATCCCAGGGATGGGGGAACTTGGTGGGCTGCCGTCTATGGGGTCCCACAGAGTCGGACATGACTGAAGTGATTTAGCAGCAGCAGCAGTGTGTACAAACATATATGTTGTATATGTAAATACATACATTATCTGTTTATATATATAGATATAAACCATTCTAGCACAGGGCCTAAATGGCTGGTAACATGTAATTCTTGCTTCTTCAGAACATTGATGACGGCACCTCAGACCAACCCTACAGCCATGCTCTAGTGGCTGGAATTGATCGCTATCCCCGCAAAGTGACAGCTGCCATGGGCAAGAAGAAAATTGCCAAGAGGTCAAAGATCAAGTCTTTTGTGAAAGTTTATAATTATAATCACCTCATGCCCACAAGGTGAGCATTTCAAGAATGGAAATGAAAATGACTTCTCTTTTCCCCTTCTCTGCCCTACTGAATAAGACGACAACCTGGTCGCCACTGTAGTGTGGGGAGAGACATCATTTTGAATTTGTCATTGGCAGTGGTTTCCAGTATTGTCTCTTTTACTATTCACTTTGGGCTTCCCTGGTGGCTGAGAGGTTAAAGCATTTGCCTGCAATGTGCGAGACCTGGGTTCGATCCCTGGGTTGGGAAGATCCCCTGGAGAAGGAAATGGCAATCCACTCCAGTACTCTTGCCTGGAGAATCCCATGGACAGAGGAGCCTGGTGGGCTACAGTCCACGGGGTTGCAAAGAGTTGGACACGACTGAGCAACTTCACTTCACTTCACTTCACTTCATAAACCAATAAGAGAAAATTATATGTAGATTTTATATTCAGAACTAGAAATATCAAACAGCAATATTAGAAATGGATTTCACTCCTAATGCAATATCCATTTCTTCATATCTGTCTATAATTTTCTTAAAAGCCTAATTTGAGAGAAGGACCTCATTTGCAGTTCTGCTATTTGGATTTACCTTATATATGTGCTATAAATAATTATCACTTATTCATTCCAACAGTATATCCAACAGCTTATTGAAAGAGTCATAAGAGTTCACGAATTTGACTGAATATATGAAAGGAAAAGGGATTCCCCAGTGGCTCAGATGGTAAAGAATATGCCCATAATGCAGGAGACTCGGGTTTGATCCCTGGCCTATGAAGATTCCCCTGGAGGAGGAAATGGCAACCTACTCCAGTACTCTTATCTAGAGAATTCCATGGACAGAGGAGCCTGGTTGGCTACAGTCCATGGGGTCTCAAAAGAGTTGGACATGGCTTAATGACTAAAAGACAACAAAGAAAAGAAAAGAAATCCTCCCCATGTCACATAAGCCCTTGTTAGCCTTCCTGTTGTAACACACAAGACTCAACCACCATGACCTAGAGGTTAATGTCTATGAAGGTCAGAATGAAAATATTATACATCATCTAGCTCTGTCTACTCGGAGAACGCAATGGCACCCCACTAGGTCTTATAATCTTTGCTCTCATTTTATAAATGGCAGAAATTAATTGATTACAAAGGTCAGCACCATAAAATCACAAGGGGAAACTATAATTCCATCTTGAGTCTGTGCTTGTTAAATGACTACTAGCATTTAAAGCCTCAAAGTTAATTTCATATTAAGTTTTAGTTAGAATTTGGAACAAATACAAACACAAAGTAATATTTTGACCAGTTTATGTATTTGTAGATACTCTTATTACAGTGGAAAATATTTCATTAAATTAGAGAAAAACACCCACATCCTTATTTTTCAGTACATCACTTTCTGTATATTACATTTGACATTTATCACAGGCATACTAAGGGCCTTTAGACGATAACACCTTGGATATTAATTTACTTGATTGTTTTCCTTCTCCTAGGTTTCCAAAATCCAGATTTGTCAATCAGTACATATTTATGGGCTTCCCTGGTGGTTCAGCAGTAAAAAATCTGCCTGCCAATGCAGGAGACGTGGGTTTGATCCCTGGATCAGGAAGATCCCCTGGAAAAGGAAATGGCAACTTGCTTCAGTATTTCTCCCTGGGAAATCCCATAGACAGAGGAGCCTGATGGATACAGCCCATGGGATTGCAAAAGAGTCTGACACAACTTAGCAACTTAACAACAACATATTTATGAGGTAGCTATTTTGACGAAGAGATTCACTAATAAATCATTTAAAGAGCCCTCCTCCACATCTCCTTCTAAACCATATGTCACTAATCTAGTACTTTCTAGGTAAGTTAGGGTTGAGTGGCTACATATATGCAAAATTTTCCAGCGTATCTCCTCCAACTTCAAAATATTCTTTCAGGCACCATTTTCCATCTTCAGTGTTCTCAGAAAAGAACAGGATGTATCCAAAGCTAATTAGTAATCCTCAACTTCCTAACCTAGCTTATTCTTACTTTTTATAAATCTTGCTTCATCCATCATTTTTCCTGTCCCTTCTACCAGCTCATTTTAAATGATGCAGATTTTTACCATCACGAGGCAATCTTCCATCTCATTCTACTACTTTTAGTGAGCTTCTGTACTGATCAATCAACAATCTTCATCTGAAAATTTTACTCTCAATTGTACTCCATTGAAACTGGTCTTTTAAGGGTGAATAACAAATGATCTCCTAAACTGTAAACCCAATTGCTTTTCTCACGCTTCTTGCTAAACCTGCCATCATTCATATCTTTCATCTAATATATTTTTTTCTTAGTCATTCCTAATATTTTATTTTCCTCATGATCAGTAAATCAATCCACCTGTGTTTATTTGGAAACCAAGCATTCTTTTCTTTCTACATTTTCTAATCCATTCATTTCACCTAATTAGGCACTGGTATTATGTTCTTTAGGTGGCACATATAAGAATTTTATAAAGGAAACCAGGGGGAAAAGGTGAGTTTGAAAATATTTAAAAAGTAGCCAACAGAATGTTACTTTTAAGACTTTATGTTATGAAATGAGAAATTTATATGCTAGATAAGAATCCCCTCAAAACAGAACCTGGATTGTGCTGCTTGATACGGTACATGCAATAACTGTGAACTGGAAATCAGCGAAGATTATGACAACCATTCGGAAGACTTTCCACCCTTCTCACTTATTCCTCTGTCTGCCCTCATTGCTCTATTCTTTCAAGACCCACAACATAAGCATCTCCATTAACATGGGTCATCTCTTCTCCATTGGTTACTATCCCATCCTTACTGGACTTGCATGCTTTCTTCATCATCTCACTGGAAATGACTGCCAAAGCTCAATAAATCTCTTTTGCGAGTCCCGGATCTTCCTTTTCAGTTGTCTGCATATCACATCTATTTGTCCAAAAATACCTCAAATTCATCATTCCCAAAACAATTTCCATTATTCCATCTATCTTGACCCCAATCTGATTTTTTCCTCCATGTAATTTTTCTTGGTTTTACTGCCTTGTACTGTCATTTGGCTTTAGGAAATCTTAAAATGATCTTTCACATTTTGTTCTCTTCTTCTATCTCAACCAATCTGTTGATGATTTCTTCAGTTTCTACTTTGATGACTTTTCCTCCATTGAATGAGTTTATTCCTCTCACCTGGCCAAAACCTCACTCCCACTTTTCCTTCCTGCTGCAGCTGTGTCTTAGCAGAGCATATGGACTTCAGTGGACTGGCTCTTTGACTTCTGCTTGCGCAGATGTTCCAAACTAATACTCCTAGACTTAGTTACAATTACAGAACTCTCATGTTCAACATCCTGCACCAACTTCCCATTCTAGGTTTCTCTACAAGGCCCTCACAATACTGTAGCAAACTTATCCCAACAATATTTTCCCAAACATACCATATGCTGGCCAAGCCTAAATATTAATTCATTCTTCCAATTTTATATGGATATTTCTTATTTTATGCCTTTGCTAATTCTACAAATCCCTGTTGTTCTGCCTTTTTTTTTTTTTGGTGAAATTATGATCTTACTTTAGTGAAATCACTGGTTCAAGGACTCTGCTTAATAGGTCTTTTCATCCCATGATATAACCTCTCTCTCTGGTTCCTCTGCCTTTTCTAAATCTAGCTTTAATATATGGAAGTCCATGGTTCATGTACTGTTGAAGCGTGGCTTGGAGAATTTTGAGCATTACTTTCTAGTGTGCGAGATGAGTGCAATTCTGCAGTAGTTTGAACATTTTTTGGCATTGCCTTTCTTTGAGATTGGAATGAAAACTGACCTTTTCCAATCCTGTGGCCACTACTATTTTCCAAATTTGCTGGCATATTGAGTGCAGCACTCTCATAGCATTCTCTTTCAGGATTTGAAACAGCTCACCTGGAATTCCATCACCTCCACTAGCTTTGTTCGTAATGATGCTTTCTAAGGCCCACTTAACTTTCCATTCCAGGATGTCTGGCTCTAGGTTAGTGATCACACTATTGTGATTATCTGGGTCGTCAAGATCTTTTTTGTACAATTCTTCTGTGTATTCTTGCCACCTCTTCTTAATGTCTTCTGCTTCCGTTATGTCAATACCGTTTCTGTCCTTTATTGAGCCCATCTTTACATGAACGTTCCCTTGGTATCTCCAATTTTCTTGAAGAGATTTCTAGTCTTTCCCATTCTAATATTTTCATATATTTCTTTGCACTAATCAAAGGCAGAAGAACCAGAGATCAAATTGTCAACATCCATTGTATCATCAAAAAAGCAAGAGAATTCCAGAAAAACATCTACTTCTGCTTTACTGACGCCAAAGCCTTTGACTATGTGGATCAAAACAAACTGAAAAATTCTTAAAGAGATGGAAATCCCAGACTACCCGACCTATCTCCTGAGAAATCTGTATGCAGGTCAGGAAGAAACCCTTAGAACCGGACATGAACAACAGACTGGTTCCAAATCAGGAAAGGAGTACATCAAGGCTGTATATTTCCACCCTGCTTATTTAATTTATATGCAGTGTACCTCACACGAAATGCCAGGCTGGATGAAGCACAAGCTGGAATCAACATTGCTGGGAGAAATGTCAATAACCTCAGATATGCAGATGAAACCACCCTTATGGCAGAAAGTGAAGAGGAACTAAAAAGCCTCTTAATGAAAGTGAAAGAGAAGAGTGAAAAAGTTGGCTTAAAACTTAACATTCAAAAAATGAAGATCATGGCATCTGGTCCCATCATTTCATGGCAAATAGATGGGGAAACAATGAAAACAGTGACTTTATTTTCTTGGACATGAAAATCACTGCAGATGGTGACTGCAGCCATGAAATTAAAAGATGCTTACTCCTTGGAAGAAAAGCTATGGGCAACCTAGACAGCATATTCAAAAGCAGAGACATTACTTTGCCAACAAAAGTCCATCTAGTCAAAGCTATAATTTGTCCAGTGGTCATGTATGGATGTGAGAGTGGAACTATAAAGAAAGCTGAGCACTGAAGAATTGATACTTTGAAACTGTGGTGTTGGAGAAGGCTCTTTAGAGTCCCTTGGACTGCAAGGAGATGAAACCAGTCTATCCTAAAGGAAATCAGCCCTGAATACTCATTGGAAGGACTGATGGTGAAGCTGAAACTCCAGTACTTTGGCCACCTGATGCGAAGAGCTGACTCATTTGAAAAGACCCTGATGCTGGGAAGGATTGAGGGCAGGAGAAGAAGGGGATGACAAAGGATGAGATAGCTGGTTTTCATCACTGACTCAATGGACATGAGTTTGAGTAAGCTCTGGGAGCTGGTGATGGACAGGGAAGCCTGGTTTGCTGCAATCCATGTGTTTGTAAAGAGTCAGACATGACTGAGTGACTGAACTGAACTGATGAACCCCCACTGAAATTTATTTGCATCTCATGGGATGTACTTATTATTCCACCTTGTATTATTATTGCCTGTATAATCTTCTCCTGCCTACTCCCATTTCTGGATTGTAATCTCATTGAGAAAAGAAAACAAACAAACAAACAAACAAACAATGCACAGTGTGGTGCTCTTCATCAAATAAGAGCTCAATAAACATTTGTTAAATTGGGTTAGCCAAGCAAAGGTTTGCCAAAAATGAAGGGAATTCATTTCAATAATTCCTAACAGACACACTTTTCTCCCTCAGTGTTTTCTGTACAGATCAGGAGAAGAGGTTGAGAACAATAAAAAGCCAAACAATTCCATTCACTTGCCTAATATAAGCATGCATATACTGGGTAAATTAGACCAGAGGAATTAGTGAAGTGTGTTTAAGCCACCAAGGAAAACATTACTATATTAAAACAGCTTTTTATTACTTACTGGAGAGGCCCAACATAATTAAAGGGGTTTAAGAAGATCTTGCTTTAGCCCCAGAGTGTGAATTATAAGTAGACAAATACTGGGTAAATGCTAGTAGTGTGTTCCACTGGCAGAAAATTTCTAAATAAAACAACTTACCTTATAACTGAGATAACCAAGCAGTATTGTTTCAAAGAGACTTATCAGTGCCACTAAAACCTAAAATATAAATTATACCTTAATGAGAGGATGCAACAAAAATATATATTCTGAATATACTATCAATTTATCAATATATGCCTGTGTATGTGTGTGCATATATGAGTATGTATATATATCATATATGATATAGGGATTGACACCATATACAAGGCCTCGTGTCCTTGTCTTTTGAAGTAAAATGGTGACTCAAGAGTTAATGATTGGGAAATATGAAGATACAGAAATAAGGAAAAGCTGTTGCGCTAAAGAACTGGTAGCAATTTAGACTATAATTCTGGCACATATCACTGAAATTCCAGTTCCCTGAAAGGTACAGATAAAAGCCTGACTGTTTTTACAGGAAGCAGACTCCCTGTCCAGATGAAAACTGCCAACCACAAGAACATAGAACCTAGACTAGTTGAAAGCAGAAGGTTGATCATTCTCAAAACTTCACCTTGATGCCAACCAATCCAAGAATTGTCCACGAGCTGATCCTACCCTGCTTCTTGAACACTATGAAACTCCTCACTGGGGTCATGCAGTCTTCAAGGCATTAGCCCACTGTGGCCCCCTTTGCCTGGCAAAGCGATTAAAGCTACTCTTTTCTACTTCACCCAAAATTCTGTCTCTGTGTTTCTATTTGACTCTGGTGAACAGAGACCGAGTTTCAGCAACAGAGGTGCTGTGTGACACTCTTAACTTCTATATACAAGTGGTAGGGAGCAGGCTGTCCTGGTCACTGCAGTTTAGTTTTTATAATGTCTAATACTCCTCAGTAAGTCTTTTAAAATTTATTACCACAAACGTAAGTGTGGGATTAGAATAGTCAGATGACTGGAATTTGAATGATATGTAAAGACTAGATTTTGTTTATCACATGACTGCTCCACCATAAAACCAGCCACACAGCCTCCCTCTCAGTTCACCTACCAAGAATGGCAGTTCCCTACAGAAAATCAAAGAATACAAGCTTGGAATTAGAGGGTATTTGCATCCTATCATCCACCTCAAACAAAGGTAAACAGTAACATCCTTGATCATTAAAGCAAATGGTCCAAGATACTTGCAGATTCCGTCTGAACAGACTTCATAAACAACCCCCCTTCTGCAGCAGACATGGGCATGCTGCCCTGCCCTAGACAAGTTCCCGCCTTTCTCTCTCATCTCTACGCCGCACACAATTTCCTCAGCTCAACTCCCAAAGAACAGTGGCTCCAACAGAAAGGACATCCAAATTGTCTTATGTTAAAGACTCTAAGCACTTTGGGAGAGAGGAGTACTAAGCAAGCATCAACATGAAGTATTTAAGATAACAAATATATTTGTTCATAGATTTGTGAGGGTTAAGTCAACCTGTCTGAGAAAAGCAGATGCCCTAGAGTTTTAGATTTTGATTCCTGTTTTAATGAAAATTTTGATATAGGTGAGTATTAAAACATAAGGATAATTTAAAAACATATGAATGCATGACAATATAAGTAAAATAAGTCCAGAAGTGCATGCAATAGTCAGACATTATTAAAATAGTAAAGTTGAACTTTTTAGATTTTCCCCGCAAATTTTCTAACTCATGTGTACTATTCTAAAGGTACACATTTTTAGGTGACCTTGAAACCATTTTCAGGATGAATTACTCAAAATCCTATTGAAAAATGAACGTTCTTATTTAAAGATATCACTATTGAGTAAAAAACAATTTGAATGATCAAAATATATTTCAAGGCCATATATAATTATTCAGAAAAATGCTAACTTACTTTACAAGTATCCACCTCACTGATGGATAATATAGGAATCTAACTCAGAGATTAAAAAACTGCATTTTTACTAAAACTGAAATATTTGAAAAAAAGTTATTTGTAAGTTAATGACACTACTATAAGATTCACTAAAAAAATAAAACACAACTTATAAAATAGGAAATATGCAAACACAGTAAAAACTTGATTTCATAGTAATAAACACAATGCACACATAATCAAAATAATTCATAGTTGCATATAAAATGTACAGATCTCAGAATCACCCTGATGTTAAATGACAAACCAAACATTTGATTTTAAAGTACTTTAATGTTTGCTTATAAACAGTGAGCCTTAGAGTCTTTCCATTCCTTCCAGACGCAACTATCTTCCAATCTCTAATGCTTTTAATCTTAGGGACTCTACTCTTTGAATAATTTTTGCTTTTGAAAATTAACAGAAACTAAAAAGCATCTGAAGGAAAGAGACAGGAGTAGAGGAGATGTGAAGTTGTAAAAAGTTTGCTAGGCATGAAATTCAACAGAAAAAGGAACAAAGAACAACACACAGGACTCCAGGAAGCACACCAAATATGTAATTCAGAACCACTGTTCTCTTCACATTTCCTTACTCCTTCTTCAGGAGCTTTTCAGTGCCAGAGCATACTTTTTGTTTTATTTGCAAAATTATCTACTAAGGGACCAAGCTCTTCCCATTGGTAATAAGAGCTATTGGTTCATTTGTTTATTCATTTAACAACTATTCATCAAGATTCCACCATGACCCTGATATTGAGAACATAAGGTAAAAAGGCAAACATGGTTAAGGACTTTTGACTAATTTTTCAAACGTGGATGTAACTTAAGAATTTAGGAACACATAAATTAGTTTGGAGAATGTGTTGCAATTTCAAACATTGTTTTACTCAAGCTTTCTGAAGTCTAATCCCGACCATGAGGAAATTCTCAACAGGTAGAATTCAAGGCTCAGGTTAACATAAAGAAATAAAAACTTCAAGATGTGCATTAAGGTTAATTAAACAATAAACAATTTTAATTGTTTATTTTTAATATCAATAATTTTCTCCCCAGTAGTACTGCTCTGTAAAATATGAGTGCATCTAGATATATACGAATAAAACAAAATTGTACATAACCTGTAAGCCCCATAAAGGTAGACTTCTGTTCACCCAAAAGATATGAGACCTATAAAAAGAATGATAAGACATTAGATTTTTCCAAGTGAAAAAAACATTCATTTTCAAATTTTGATAAAAGCTAAAAATATTTAAATGTTGTTAACATAAAGAGACAATAAAATAGAGACAATATATTAACATCAAAATTAAAATTAGGGGAAAAAACCTTTATATTGATTTAATTTTCTTTTTGGTAATATTCATTTCTATTTCAGGGAAAAAACTCTTTTTTATTTTGTTTTTGGTCTCATACTAATCAAAAGAAAAGACCATGGGCTCTTATTTAAAGAGTGAAAATACCAGGGGAGAAAAACTCCAAACCATGTGCTAATCAATACTCCACTGAAAAGTCACTTAAATGCCTTCAATAAACTCTAGCATTTTATTATTTTTAAGCAATATTTTGGCAGTACAAATTCAACAGTAGAAATAATCAGAATAAAGTCAGTAACTCAGGTTGAAGGGGTGGCTCAGACTGTAAAGAATTCACTTGCAAAGCAGGAGACCCACATTTGATCCCTGGATCAGGAAGATCCCTAGAGAAGAGAATGGCAGCCTACTCCAGTATTTATGTCTGGGAAATCCCACGGACAGAGGAGACTGGGGGGGCTACAGTCCACGGGTCACAAAGAGTTGGACATGACTGGAACGACTAACACTTTCACATTAATATTTGGGCTTCCCTGGTGGTTCAGATGGTAAAGCATCTGCCCGCGATGCAGGAGACCCAGAGTTCGATCCCTGGGTTGGGAAGATACTCTGGAGAAGCAAATGGTAACCCACTCCAGTATTCTTGCCTGGAAAATCCCATGGACAAAGGACACTGGTAGGCTGCAGTTCATGGGGTCACAAAGAGTCAGACATGACTGAGTAACCTCACTCAGTCTAACTAATGCTAACACTTTCAGATTGTAAAGCACATTAATATTTAGATTTGTATTAATATTTAATGAAATATTTAATATACCACCAAAAAAAAAAAACCAACTGTGACTGAGGTTAGCATAAAACATTATGCAGAACAAGGAGTAATTGTCTTTAAATGTGTCTTAAAAGTACTATTATCTTTGATGCTAAAAACTGTTTATAGTCTGCAAAGAACATCATATATTCTAATGTCCAACTAGTTAGAATTTTTCACTGTTTATACTTCGTCCCTATCTAAATCATTTAATGCACAGCTGATTCAAATACTAGTCATTCCCAGCAACATACTCTACTCAGGAAAAGATGAAAATAGCTACACTACATTGCCCAAAAAATGCAAACAAAAAAACTACAAACAGAACTAAGCCCACTCACTATAGTGATAAAGTATTCGAGGAATCCCAAAACAGAGTATGTATTTTTAAATCTTTGAATCATTTTATTTTGGGTAATATGTTAAACAAACACAAAGAGCAATAAACTCTTAAAAATTCCTTGTTTAAAAAAGAACTGCAAAATTTAGAAGATTATTCAAAGAAAATACCTAGTATATTCACTTGCTCTTTGGAAGTAAAGCTATGAAACCTAGATAGCGAATTAAAAAGCAGAGACATCACTTTTCTGACAAAGGTTCATATAGGCAAACCTATGGTTTTCCCAGTAGTCATGCATGGATGTGAAAGTCAGACCATAAAAAAGGTTAAAGTGCTGAAGAATTGATGCTTTCAAACTGTGGTGCTGGAGAAGGCTCTTGAGAGTCCCTTGGACTATAAGATCAAACCAGTAGATCCTAAAGGAAATCAACCCTGAATATTCATTGGAAGGGTTGATACTGAAGCTTCAGTACTTTGGCCAACTGATACAAAGAGCTGACTCATTGGAAAAGAACATAATGCTGGAAGAGACTGAGGGCAGGAGGAGAAGGGGATGACAGAAGATGAGATGATTGGATGGCATCATTAACTCAATGGACATGAATTTGAGCAAACTCTGGAAGATAATTAAGCACAGGAAAGCCTGGTGTGCTGTAGTCCACAGGGTTGCAAAGAGTCAGACATGGCTTAGCAACTGAATAACAACCACCACCTAGTATATTATTCTTTGTGATTCCAGAATATAACATTATCTGGATGACTGACTTCTTTTACTCCAAACCAAACCTGTACCACTTCCCACCAAAATAGGCCTTCTTGGCCTTTCACATCTCAGTTGCTGCTGCTGCTGCTAAGTCACTTCAGTTGTGTCCGACTCTGTGTGACCCCAGAGATGGCAGCCCACCAGGCTTCCCTGGGATTCTCCAGGCAAAAACACTGGAGTGGGTAACCATTTCCTTCTCCAATACATGAAAGTGAAAAGTGAAAGTGAAGTCGCTCAGTCGTGTCTGACCCTCAGCAATCCCATGGACTGCAGCCTTCCAGGCTCCTCTGTCCATGGGATTTTCCAGGCAGGAGTACTGGATTGGGGTGCCATTGCCTTCTCCATCACATCTCAGTAAGTGGCACCAAATTTCATTGTGTTTGGTTAGTCAAAGACTTGGGCATCATCTTAGGTACTCTCTTGCCCTCTATCTATAAATACTGAATACATGAGTCACCAAACCTTCCAATTCTTTCCACCAAATATTTGTAAAATGTATCTACTTCTCTTCATATCTATGGCCAGAACCACCTTAATATAAATGATCATTTTCTTGCAATTGTACTCTTGTAAAAGCCAAAATCTGGACTCCACACTTCCTTTTGCTTTCTATATTTTTTCTCCAAATTTCAACTACACAGATTCCTTCTAAATGCATGTCATATCACATCACCCCACTGAACACTGACACTTTATTTTGTTAAGATAAAGACCAAAACTCCGACCCTGGCACTCTTAGACTTAGTCAACTGTGACACACTGCTTCCTATTGCAGCCCTTTTCACATGTTCTTCCCTCATCAGAGATCTCTCAGCTCATCTTTCTCTCAGGGAAACCTTTCTGGAAACTTCCCCTTGATCAATGCAGCCAAGGAATCTCTTAGGCCATGTCACTCACCATACCTCTGCCTCCACTCATCTCAGGAGTAACCTTAAATTTGTTTGTAAATGTACCTCTTTAATACTTGTATCCTCACTGAACTGCAAGTTCCATAAGATGGAGTATATCTCTTTTACTCACCATTATGGGAGAGTGAAAAAGTTGGCTTAAAGCTCAACATTCAGAAAACGAAGATCATGGCATCTGGTCCCATCACTTCATGGGAAATAGACGGGGAAACAGTGGAAACAGTGTCAGACTTTATTTTTTGGGGGGGTCCAAAAGCACTGCAGATGGTGACTGCAGCCATGAAATTAAAAGACGCTTACTCCTTGGAAGAAAAGTTATGACCAACCTAGATAGCATATTCAAAAGCAGAGACATTACTTTGCCAACAAAGGTCCATCTAGTCAAGGCTATGGTTTTTCCAGTGGTCATGTATGGATGTGAGAGTTGGACTGTGAAGAAGGCTGAGCGCCGAAGAATTGATGCTTTTGAACTGAGGTGTTGGAGAAGACTCTTGAGAGTCCCTTGGACTGCAAGGAGATCCAACCAGAACATTCTGAAGGAGATCAGCCCTGGGATTTCTTTGGAAGGAATGATGCTAAAGCTGAAGTTCCAGTACTTTGGCCACCTCATGCGAAGGGTTGACTCACTGGAAAAGACTCTGATGCTGGGACGGATTGGGGGCAGGAGGAAAAGGGGACGACAGAGGATGAGATGGCTGGATGGCATCACTGACTCGATGGACGTGAGTCTGAGTGAACTCCGGGAGTTGGTGATGGACAAGGAGGCCTGGTGTGTTGCGATTCATGGCGTCACGAAGAGTCGGACACGACTGAACTGAACTGAACTGATGGTACTAATGTCTTCCCAAGTACAGTAGTCTAGGCATTCAATACAGACAGATGGATGGAGCCAGGAAAGGCAAAATGTGGATGATGAACTCAGCACCACTCTCCTTTCCAGAACACACCTTATTATGTTCTTAGTAACACTTGAAAAATGAAGCCAAAACAAAGTATGCAGGAACGAAGAGGAATGTATCATATATAGGTTGGGTTTTTTTGTACATAGAAATGATATGCTATAAACTACAAAATAAGGAGATAGGAAATTCATAAAATAAATTTGAAAGCATAACATAAATTATAAAATCATAAAATAAATTGCTAATCATAAGTGTGAGAGCATTTTCAAAAGGAAATTGATAGTGAATACAGATTTACTAAAAGCTAGTTATCTAATTAATGACATTTTCTTTGATCTGACATGTTTTAATAGGTCTTGAAATATCAGAGTACTTAAATTTAAATAAGCTTTCGAAGAAAACATTTTCAGTACAGGACAGTGTCATGTGGAATAAGTTTCATAGTCCTTAAAAAAACATTTCTACAAAACTCTAATATGTAAATTTGAATGTGAAGTGACATCGCCATTGGAAAGTTGTCTTTTACATCCACTTACCAGGCATTAAATTAAATTAAATACACAGGAGGAAAATGTACACATTCTAGCAAAAAGGTAGTGTCCAAACTCTCTTCATAAAATAGATTTATCATGAAAAAAGAATGTGGGATCTGATCTGCATGTTCCTTGAAAACTACCAAAATGAATGAGAGGTGAAACCGAAACTAGCAGCTAGCCTCTAATTCCAAATGAGCTTCAATCCCATTGACAAAAAGGCACTCAGAGGATAGACTTGCACAGAAATATCAATTGCAGTATTACATATGGCAGAATAGTAACTGGAATCTACCTAACCAACAAGAGATTTAAATTAACTTGCTCATCATCAACAATAGCAAAAAGGCCATCAACAAGAAAAAAAAAGTCATTGATAAAAAGTGACATATATAACATTATCCTAATTGTATCAACATGACTGTGGTACCTGTATGTGTGTATTGATGCAATTTACAGAAGATTGGCAGTCAAAATACTAAAAATACTTTTTTGTAGGTATTAAGATATTAGGTAATGTTTACTTCCTTTTCCTCACCCTAAGTATTTCTATTGCAATAATCATGAACCATTTGTACAATCATAAGAATAAAACAGATTTCACTTTTTAAAACTATAAGAACATAACAACAAGAACGAACATAAAAACAGCCTTTGGGACTTCCCTGGTAGTCCAGTTGCTAAGACTCTGGGCTCCCAGTGCAGGGGAGCTGGGATTCAATCCTTGGTTGGGGAACTAGGTCTACACATGCCACAGTTAAGTCCCAGTGCAGCCAAATAAACAAATACATATGTTTAAAAGTAAATAAAAATAAAATTATATTATCTAGCTATTTTAATTTATTAATTTATTATTATATAAATAATAATATATACGTGTAATAGATTATGGGCTTTCCAGGTGACTCAGTGGTAAAGCATCCACCTGCCAATGAAGAAAACGTGGGTTCGATCTCTTGGTCAGGAAGATCGCCTGGAGAAGGAAATGGCAACCCACTCCAGCATTCTCGCCTGGGAAATCCCATACACAGAGGAGCATGGCGGGTTACAGCAGGTTGTAAAGAGTCAAACATGACTTAGTAACTAAACTACCATCACCATATAATATATAAGTAAAAATAAATATTATTTATTTATTATATTAATAATATCATATAAATATTATTTATATGATTTAACTAGGCCTATAGATAAAAATCACATTGAAGAATGATTATGAAAACTGGAAGAACTATATCAAACAATGGAAATAACAGTAGTTAGATATGGAAAGTTAATGACATGCAACCCCAGCCACTCTTGACAGCTCACTTATTTATGGTGAATAAATACCTCTCCTAATGGTAAGGAAATAGCTGCTGAAACTGTCAGAACTGCTTTGGCAGCAGAGGAGGAGGTCAGGGGTAAAAATGTTAACTGGAAGAATCAAGCATCTGGTAAACACAGAAAAGTTATAGGGTCACTGCGTGGGGTAGAATTCAAATGAAAGACTTATGGGTCACAGCTCAAGAGGAACTTGGGTTGACAGAACTCCAAACTCAGTAGGCAAGCTTGTATTGTATTAATGAAAGTGTAAGACCACTTAATCAAAGAGGAAAATTATGACACTCTCTTAATCATAACAAATCCTAAGAAATGAGTACTAGGTATGGCCACATTTTAAGGAGGGACAAAATTTAACATAAATTTATCATGTGACCGGGATACTGAAGCATAGTAGAGTCTTGATAATATATTACGAAGATTTCCCAATAACTGAATCCTTTCAAAATGGGTATACTTCCCACCGGGCTTCCCAGGTGATTCAGTGGTAAAACATCTGCCTGCCAATGGAGGAGATGCAGGTTTGATTCCTAGGTTAGGAAGATCCCCAGAAGAAGGAAATGGCATTCTTGACTGGGAAACCCCATGGACAGAGGAGCCTGGCGAGCTACAATCTATGGGGTCACAAAAGAGTTGGACACTTCTTAGAGACTAAAATAACAACAATACTTCACACCACTGTTGGAGATGTGGCAGAGAGGACTAAACGCTGGGTCTTTGAAATAATAGACTCTTAAGAGTCTTTCCATCAGACACACATGGGCTGAGGTAGAAGTGGCTTTCTATCAATATTATTTTTTTCCCCTTCCATGGTACCGAGTTGGGTGTAAAAAGCTACTCTTTGGCCAAAGGTGACTTTCTTAGCCTCCGTGTCATGGTATGACTGTGTCACTGATTCCCCAGTGAGATCTGGGTATGAAACACAAGTAAAAGCAATACTCCTTTGTCAGCCAATAACTTTAACAACTGTATCTTTTCCCACGTTCTCTTCATCATTCTGAAAGCTGACTACAAAGCGCTGTAGGGTCTTAGGACAGCAAACAGCCACCGAATGAAAGTGGGTTGCATGCAGGACACTGAACGTACCATGCTATAGGGTATGTCTGTGTGTGTGTGTGACCATCACCATATGGAGAAGATGAACCCTGACTAGGAATACCAACACTGGAATCTGGTAAAGAAATCTTTTTGAATTTTTCAGATTGCCTGTTGAAACACCTGGGGATGCTATAATCAATGCATATGAGAGAAGAAAAGGTCAACATTATGATATTCAATCTCACTGGTCATCAGATATTTAAACATACTGCAAAAATTAAATTTCTTATTTTAATAGTTATTACCCGAATGAAGAAATGGTCTTTAAAATTAGAACATCATGTCAACATACTTGTGGCTCTGTTAGGCACTTATTCTAAATGTAAATCCAATTACCATAAAATATGAGCACATTTACATGATTCTTACTTTGTCTTTGTCATTTGATATTGAAAATTAATAATCACTTCAACAATTTTTAAAGTGGGAAAGGATGCATAAGTTTTGACCTAGTGAAGAACTGTAAGCACCAGCAGGCAATAAGACAATGCTGATGTCTCAGCTCTCAATGAAATCCATAAACTACATGTTAGGTGTGTTTCCTTTGCTAATGCCTTTAAATCATTTATTACAAACTGTGCCTCCATGAGAGCTTGCCATTTGCACAATTTCATACATTAACAGTAAAATTCTTTTCATACCCTTCCGTTTGTCCACAACCACATTTTCATATCAGTTTCGACTCCTGGGACTTCAAAATAAAGCAAAGTGGCACAAAATATCTGCATCTTTGTTATGTCAGAATTTCTAATTCAATTAATCTCTTTGCCAAATTAGCCTGATTATTTTAAAATAGAGTCTGTGTCTGTAAAGGTCACTGCTGTTTTTCATTAACCAATACTACCCTGACAGTAACTAAACAGAACAATGTATTCAAAATGGAGCCATGAGTTATTTTGTTATGCTTTTTTAATGGCAGTAATCTAATTTTTCAAATGTATACCCTCTATAATTACAGCTGAACATTCTTACTAATATGACAGAGAAGTTAATTATTGGAAACTGCTCAATGTTTTCAAATAATATTATTTCACTCTTCTATTACTTGCCAATACTCTTTCATTGTAAAAAGGATTCTGTCGTGCCTCATTTTATGATTCTCAGGTATCTCTAAAGTACATTTCATTTATAAATCACCAAGTTTTGAAAACAATGCGGGTGTGTCAGTGACAGAAATACATGGGGGACACTTGGAGAATCCTCAGAAACTACTCCTAACCCAGAGTGGTGATATAGGAGATAGACGGACTCCTAAAATGGACAGCTGGTGTTTGTTTAGTGGAGTTAAGATTGAAGCTTTGTTCTCACCCAGACACTCTGAGGACAAAGCTAGTGGCTGAAGCTGAGCTCTGCTGAAGTAAAGAGATAAGGGGCCCACTCCTGAGTTCAAGGAAGACTTCACTTCTGCACATGTGAAGGAAGGCTCCTTGAGGGTCAAAAAGGGAGGGGGTCCATAATAAGTGTGGACACGCACCCATAGGTGAGATGGGATACATCTTATTGAAAAGATATACATGCACATTGGGGAGGGTCTTAGGATCAGTTAGTGAAGAAAGAAACAAGATAACTGGCCAAACGTAAACCAAGACCCAGAAGGACTGTCCTATATACGCGATTTAAGTCACCTCTTAACTGTGTTCCTTGTTCAGGACTCCTGCACTTCTCTCTGAGTGTGGATGTCAGTCCAGTTTGTGACTTATTGTGCTTCTCATTAGAGAGGATGCCCATACCCTTCCTCTCTGGGTTTGTGTTTCAGTCTTGCTTCTGACTTAAATAAAACAAGCTGTTTCTCTGTGTTCTCCCATTGTGCTGTGTGTCTCTAACGGTAAACTTTGTATCTGTTTTGCAGTTTTTGCCTCCTTGTGACATTTTTGCTTCCAAACTGGGTAAGAATCAGAGAATTCTGCTTCCAGTCTCTAGCGCCTGGTGGACTGGTATCTAGGTTCAATCCCAGGAGAGGGAGATAAAACTTTTGCTCCAAGACTGCTATCCCTCCGAGAACAGTGGCACCAGGTTATAGGGCATGATGTCAAGGAAGAGTGTCAGGTCAAGTTTTATCCAACATATTGTTATCCAAAAGGTCCAGGGGTCCTGAGGTAAGGTGAGAAACAATGGATGTGGAGGGACAGGAGTGGAAGACAGAGGTCTGAGAACTGGGAGCAAATGTTTAAGTTTCTGAGACAACGGAGAGCCGAGTATGTATAAGCAGCTTCCAGCAGGTCAGCCCGGCTGGAGCGTGAGGCTGTTGAGGTGAAGGAAGCAAAGGTCAGACTGGAAAGGACCTTCACTGCCTCCTCGACTCACTTACTCGTGTAATAAATAACTACTCAGTGCCACACTGGTGCCAGGTTCTGAGGATTCAGACAACAAACACCCTGTGCCCTCTTGGAATATCCACTGCAATCTACGTGGAATGCACAGAAAACAAGATTAACACGTAACACACGTACACCATATGAAAGAGACAGAGGCAGTGGAGATAGATGTAAAAAGAAAGGGGAAAAAAAGTATCCCAAGGAGTCTTGAGAGGAGAATACAGTTTTAAACAGGATATTCAGCTAGGCTGTCACTACAAATCTGATTTTGAGTAAAAAGATCTGAGGAAGCATGCCAGAGTGACCTGATTGTAGGGAATTCTAGACAGAGGCAAGAGCCAAGTATGAAGGCCCCGAGCCGGCAGAGTGACTAATGTGACCCAGGAACAGAGAAGATGCCAGAGTGGCAGAGCAAAATGGGTGTGGGGGAGAAGTGGTGAGTAACAGGAGGAAAACGGGGTTCTTACATCCTTCGTAGGTACTTCAATACTCAGATTACAGTTGTGCATGGATCTGACTTTAATGGAATACTGGCTGCTTCATTAAGAATAAACCAAAAAGGGGAAAAGGGAGAATTAGCAGGACTAGTGAGGAAGGGTACAGTAATCTGGGTAAAGGGGAGACGGCTTGGCCAGAATGGTAGCACCGAGAAGGGACTGTATGCTGGATCCATCTTGAAGGTAGACATGATGGAATTTTCTGCTGGTTTTGCACATGCTGGAGAATGTGAGGGGAAAAAAGAGAAATGAAGAATGACTGACTCCAAAACATTTGGCCTCAGCAACTGTTCAGATGGAGTTGCTATCAGCCAAAATGTGGGAGGCTGTGGGTGGAGCAGGGTTTGGGGAAGGATAGCGTTGTCATTCACTGAGATGCAGAAAATCACAGAAGCCAATTGGAACATGACAACTTTGCTATGACTATCAAACCTCCAAGGGGAGAAGATGAACATGTAGTTAGAATTTGGGGGGTGGGAGGCAGGAAAAGTGCTGGCTTCCTGAGGCCAGTAAGTTAAACAGGGTTAATATGATTAGTGCTGAGGTTCTCACCATGAAGGACAAAGAGGAGAAAACACATGTTTCTTTACATGAAAGTGGGAATAATAAGATTAAGTGTGTACTGAAGGAAATAACGTAAATAAAATAACCATCCCAATGAGAGAAAATACAAGATCTCTAAAATATAAACCTTTATAAGGGTTGAAAATTTCCAGAGGGTAATGAATTTTACTTTTCATGGCTATGTCTTCACTTTCAGCACTATGAATACATGCTAAGTATTCAATAAAGAGGTAGTAAAATAACCATATTACATTCACTAAATTATTTCATTATTTATTATTTCAAAATAAATTATTACATAAATTATTACACAATGAAATTTCACTTGTTAATCTTTAGCTTATCTCCAAACCCTTTAACACATAAGAAATCATTTCACTGTCTAAATAAGCCAAAGAGTAATCAATTCATTTAAATGTATATTATGCCTTCATTTTCCATTTTACTTTGATCTTTTAATTTTTCTTAAATTTTCTTAGGGCAAACCTCTACATGAAAAAAATAATTGTACAGAAGTTAGCCATCAAATTTGTTTTCAGCTCTGAAAATTATTTTCAATTTAGTAGGCTGGACAGAAACTCAAGGTGTGTGATGAGATAATAATTATTCAGGCCATCACACACCCAGTCCCCTTTCCTACTGCTTCTAGCAAGGACAGAAATTAAAAGGAGAACCTTTAAAGGAATAGATATGCAATTTAATAAAAGCAATAATGAATGGAAAAGTAAGTCAAAATAAATCAATGTCATTTAACTCAAATTAGATAAAGAACTACACAAGCTAAATCTGAGACTTGAATTAAGCATCCCGATAAATGCTGAGTAAATGCTGTTTCTATTCAAGAGTAAATAACTAGCTTTGTTGTTGCTTTGTTTTGTCTTAAAATTTCCCCCATATAAGTGAGATCACACAATATTTATTTTTTTGTCTGACTTAATTCACTTAGAATAATGTCCTCAAGGAACTATTTTTTCAAAGTGGCCTCTAAACTATAACTGAAAATACGTACAAAGCTGGAATACAAAACAATAAACCTTTCTGGAGTATATGTGAATCAAGAACAGAAAAGTATTGGGTTTTTAAAGAGACTGATCCATTTCAAAGCATTACTTACAGTATTTCGACTAGCAATAAAAACTGTGTGGGTAGATGGCAAGTATTAGCATTAGACAATTAGATAAACAAAAAAAGAGATATATTAAAAGAACCTACAAAGATTACATTCATGTATTAACTGAAAACCACATCGATTTATTTGTGACAAACATTGAAGAAATAAATTCCATATAGCATTCTTTAAACTTATACTACATTCAGGAGGTAATTCAAGATGGCAGTGTAGGAAGATCCTGAACACACCTCTGCCACAGACACACCAAATCTATAGCCATGTATGGATCAATTTCCTCTGAAAAAGACCTGAAAACTAGCAGAACAGCTTCTCCACAACAAGAAATACAAGGGCCATAATGAGACCAATAGGAAAGGGAGGCGGCTTCCCAGGTGATTCAGTGGTAAAGAATCCACCTGCCCATGCAGGAAACATGGCTTCAATCCCTATATCGGGAAGATCCCCTGGAGGAAGAAATGCCAACCCACTCCAGTATTCTTGCCTGGAGAATCTCATGGAGAGAGGAGCCTGGTGGGCTACAGTCCACGGGGTTGCAAAGAGTCGGACACGACTGAGCAGCTAAACAATAACACAACAAGGAAAGGCAGAGATGCAGTATTATCAAAAACCCTGCCTCTGACACAGTGACCCAGGCGCAGGAGGGATCTCACCACACAGGGCTTCTCTGTGTGGAGCAGGATCTGTGCTCCATGCAGACATTCTTGGGACCTGGAGAAATGAGCCTAGAGAAACAGCAGCTTTGTAAACCAGTAGGATTTAGGTTCAGGAGACCCAAAAGGTGTGGGGTACAGGAAGCTCATAAGGGGCTCATAAGCAGACTAAGTTTGATCTACCAAAGCAGGAAGCTCCTAGTTACTATCCAAAGTTGGCAAACCAAGGAAGAGCAGTGCACACTTATTATTTAGAATTATGGAACGAAGTGCTAGAAGAAATGGGCTTCCCTCGTGGTTCAGCTGGTAGAGAATCTGCCTGCAATGCAGGAGACCTGGGTTGGATCCCTGGATTGGGAAGATGCCCTGGAGAAGGAAAAGGCTAACTGCTCCAGTATTCTGGCCTGGAGAATTCTGGGGACTATATATATAGTCCATGGGGTCACAAAGAGTCAGACTCAACTGAGCAACTTTCACTTCTTGCAGACTAAGTCACCCTACTCATACTCAGTCACTTCAGGGTGTCCAACTCTTTGTGACCCTATGGACTGTAGCCAATCAAGCTCCTCTGTCCATGGGATTTTCCAGGCAAAAATTCCAGAGTGGGTTGTCATGCCCTTCTCCAGGGGATCTTCCCAACCTAGGGATTGAACCTGCATCGTTTTTGTCTCTTGCATTGGCAGGCAGGTTCTTTACCACTAGTGCCACCTGGAAAGCCTAAAACCCAGAGAAAAGCCAGCAGTCTGAAAACTACCTAGACCACATCAGCAGGAGATGCATTCAGTTCAGTTCAGTCACTCAGTCGTGTCCAACTCTGAGACCCCATGAACCACAGGACGCCAGGCCTCCCTGTCCATCATCATCTCCCGGAGTCCACCCAAACCCATGTCCACTGAGTCAGTGATGCCATCCGATCATCTCATCTTCTGTCGTCCCCTTCTCCTCCTGCCCTCAATCTTTCCCAGCATCAATGTCTTTTCAAATGAGTCAGCTCTTTGCATCAGGTGGCCAAAGTACTGGAGTTTCAGCTTCAACATCAGTCCTACCAATGAACACCCAGGACTGATGCATTCAGTTCAGTTCAGTCGCTCAGTCGTGTCCGACTCCTTGCGACGCCATGAATTGCAGCATGCCAGGCCTCCCTGTCCATCACCATCTCCCGGAGTTCACTCAGACTCACATCCATTGAGTCAGTGATGCTATCCAGCGAACTCATCCTCTGTTGTCCCCTTCTCCTCCTGCCCCCAATCCCTCCCAGCATCAGAGTCTTTTCCAGTGAGTCAACTCTTTGCATGAGGTGGCCAAAGTTACTGGAGTTTCAGCTTTAGCATCATTCCTAGCCAATCTTAAAGCAACTGCCAAGGGCACAGGGGTCTTTCTGGACATTATCAGGGAGCGTAGGTGCCTGATAATCAGGTGCCATCTCTGTGCTCCTTCTCCTTGCTAGCACCACTTCCCCCCATCCTGGGGCCCCACTGAGCCCTGCTGGTGCAGGCAGTTCATACAGCAGATGCCCCTTGGGTACCCAGCTCTGGTGGCCTGCACTTCTGCACCCAGGAGACTGAAACAAAGGGAGTGACAGTTTGGGCAGGCTACCACCCCCACAACATGACACAGCAGACTGCAACACATCTCCAGCTTGCCACTAAAAAAGGCTTATATTCCTGTGCTGGAGTCTCAGTGTGAGGGAAGCTTCAGGCCTTCCACATATCGAGAGGTTACAGAGGAGTTCTGGGGAGTGAAGGCCAGGGGAGTGAATGTTATCTTTGCACTCTCTCAGGCCTTGCTACAGCTCACCAGGGTCTCACAGAGAGGAGCACACACACTCATCTGGAGCCCTGACTTATGGAACTGTCACATCCAAACCACCTGTCTGAAGGCCAGCAAAGACAGTGGTCCCACAGGACTTTAAAGCTGCTCCCCAAGGGTCTGGCTTTCACTTAGCCAAAACTAGGGGCTGACTGAGACCTCTACCTTTGAACACAACAGGGCTTAGTACAACCTCAAAATCTGGAACTTATCAAGAATAAATCAGGATGTTTAAACAATCACAAAGATTTGAGAGATAACCAAAAGCTAGGGCAGGGCTGAACAGTAAGGTTCACGGCTTACACAAGGACACTCCTTCAAGCCTGGGAGAGGTTCCCCATTTTGTCTAATATAAAGAAACACAGAGAGAAAAGCAAAATGAGGAAACTGAGGAATAGTTTCCAAAAGAAAGAACAAGATTGAATTTTTAAAAATCCTTAAAGAAATGGGGATAAGTAATTTACCTGATAAAGAGTTCAAAATAATGCCCATGAATATGGTCACCAAATTGAGAGAAAACATGAATACAGTGAGAAGTTCAAAGAGGAGATGGAAAATGTCAGAAAGCACCAAAATGAAAGTTACAGGGCTAAAGAATTCAATAACTGAACTGGAAAATGTAACAAAGGGCTTCAGCTGAAGACTAGATCAAGCAGAAGAAGAAGAAAAAAAGCAAACTTATAGACAAGATAGCGGAATTCTTTCAGTAAGAGCAGCTAAAAAAAAAAGACAAAGAGTGAAGATAGCTTAAGGGATTTATGGGACACCATCCAAAAGACCAATATACACATGATAGGGATGACAAAAAAGGCAGAGAGAGAGAAAAGGGACAGAAAGTTTATACAAAGCAATAATGACTGAAAATATTCCTAACCTACAGAAGAAAATAGACATCTAGGTCCAGGAAGACTAGAGAGTTACAAATGAGATAAACACAGAGAGAGAGACACGTTATAATAAAAATGTCGGAAATTAAAGAGAATATTAAAAGCAAGAGAGGAAAAAAAAACAAAACACCTTCTTACATACAAAGGAAGTTCCATACGTCTATCAGCTGATTTTCAAGAAGAAACTTTGCAGGCTGAGAGGGAGAGGCATGACAGATTCAAATTGCTGAAAAGAAAAATCTTACAACCAAGAACACTCTACTTGGCAAAGTTATCACTTAGAATTGAAGGGAGATAAAGAAGTTTCGAGACAAGCAAAAACCAAAGGATTTTATCAGCTCTAAACCCCATTTAAAGAAATGCTAAAGGGACTTCTTTAAGCTGAAAAGGCACTATCTAGTAACAAGAAAACATAAGATGGTAAAAAAAAAAATCTCACAGGTAAAGGTAAATAACAATAAAACTAGTGGACTGACTATTTATTAAACTACTACTAAGGTTAAAAGAAAAAAGTAGTAAAACTAACGATAATAATTAGTTGTGAGATACGCAGGCTTCCCAGGTAGCACTAGTGGTAAAGGAGCCCCTGCATCAACGCAGGAGATGTAAGAGACACGGATTTGATCCCTGGGTTAGGAAGATCCCTAGAGGAGGGCATAGTAACTCACTCTGGAGTTTTTGCCTGGAGAATCCCTTGGACAGAGGAGCCTGGCCAGCTACAGTCGTTAGAGTTGCAAAAAGTCAGACAGCACTGAAGCAACTTAGTATGCATACATCATGATCAAATGGGCTTTATTCCTGGGATTTATTTATGCCAAGATGGTTCAACATCTCATTAATACTAAGCACTTTAACCAAATAGGTAAAAAATTATATAATGAACTCAACAGATACAGAAAAGACATTGTCGAATTTTGATTCAACATCCGTACTTCAGTCATGTCCAGCACTTTGAGATTCTATGGACTAAAGCCCGCCACACTCCTCTGTCCATGGAATTCTCCAGGCAAGAATACTGGAGTGAGTGTGCCATGCCCTTTTCCAGGGGATCTTCCAGACCCAGGGATCGAACCCAGGTCTCTCACGTCTCCAGCATTGGCAGGTAGGTTCTTTACCACTAGTGCCACCTGGGAAGCCCATTAACATAGTGACCCTGTTCATTTGTGAAAATACAGCCCAATGAGTATCTTGGGCTCACTTGAATCTGGTCAGCAACTTCTCGTCCTTTAGAGGTGTGATTAGGGAGGAGTTAGGTGGGGAAGAACAGGGCTTTCTAAATACTGTGTAGTGCCACAAAAATGTGTGTGTTATGTTTTGGTTTTATAACAATTTCTAAACTCTTATCAAAACAGGTATAGAGGGAATGGACCTCAACATATTAAAGGTCATACATATGACAAACCCACAATTAACATCATACTTAATGAAAAGTTAAAAGCTTTCCCGCTGAGATCAGGAACAAGACAAGATGCCTACTCTTGTCACTTTTATCAACAGAGTGCTGTAAGTTCTCACCACAGCAATTAAGCAAGAAAAAGAAATACAGTCATCCAGATTGGAAAAAAAAAAAAAGTATAACTGAAATTATTTGTAGATTACATGAGACTGCCTATAGAAAACCCTAAGAACTTCACCAAAAAACTGTTAGAACCAATAGATAAATTCAGCAAAGTTGCAGGATATGAAATCAACATACATTTAGCCCTCCTTATCCATGAGGTCTACATCTGCAGATTCAATCAGCCATGGATCAAAAGTATTTGAAAAAAAAATTCCAGAAATTTCCAAAAACCAAAACTTGAATTTTCCCCATGCTAGCAGCTATTTACTATCATTTACACTAGATTTGTATTATAAGCAATTTAGAGATGACATAGAGTATATGAAAGGATGTTCATGGGTTATATGCAAATATTATGCCGTTTCACGTAAGTGACTTGCGCATCTGCGGATTTTGGTATCGTGCTTGGGTCCTGGAACCAACTCTCTGTGGATACGTAGAATGACTGCACAGAAATCTGTGCATGTCTATAAATTATAATGGAAGATCAGAAAGAGAAATTAATAAAGCAACCTCATTTACAATTGCATCAGAAAGAATGAAATTCTTAGAAGCAAATTTAGTCAAGGAGGTGAAAGGACCTGTATGCTGAAAACTATGACACTGATAAATTATTCAATAAATAAGACACAAAGAAATAGAAAGATATCCTGTGCCCATGGATTGGAAGAATTAGTATTGTTATAATGTCCATACTATCCGAAGCAATCTACAGATTCACTGTAATCTCTATCAAAATTCCAATGACATTTTTACAATACTAAAACAAACAATTTAAAGACTTCTATGGAACCACAAAAAACTCTAAATAGCCAAGCACCTTGAGAAAGAAGAACAAGCCTAGAGGAATCATGCTCCCTGATTTCAAACAATACTTAAAGCTATAGCAACAAAAATGGCATGTTTATTGACATTAAAAATGTACATAGAGCAATGAAACGGAATAAAGAGCCCAACAATAAATACATATATGGTCAAGTAATATATGACAAAGGAGCTATGAATATACAATGAGGAAAAGACAGTCTCTTCAATATATTGAGCTGGGAAAATAGAACACAAATAAAAAAATGAAACTAGACCACTATCTTTGTTGTTCTTGCTCTGTCCAACTCTTTGTGAACCCCCTGGACCGTGGCCCCACCAGGCTCCTCTGTCCATGGGGTTCTCCCGGCAAGAATACTGGAGTGGGTTGCCATTTTTTTTCTCCAGAGGATCTTCCTGATCAAGGGATTGAACCCATGTTTCCTGCACTGGCAGATGCATTGTTTACCACTGAGCCACCTGGGAAGCAGAGCAACAACAAAGACCACGGTCTTACACAATATATAAATATTAACCCAAAATGGATGAAAGACTTGAATGTAAGGTGTGAAACCAAACCATAAGATTCCTAGAAGAAAACAGGTGGTAAGTCCTTTCATATAGGCCTTGGTGATGATTTTTTGAATTTGATGTCAAAAGCAAAGGCAATTAAGGCAAACAAAAAAAACAAAAAAACACCAAGTGGGACTATTTCAAACTGAAACGCTACTGCACAGGAAAGCATACCATCAATAAAATGAAAAAGCAACCTAGAATGGGAAAATATTTTCAAATTGTATATCTGAAAATGAGTTAATACTCAAAATATTAAAGAACTCATTCAACTCAATAGTAAAACAAACAAAAAAAGAATAAAAATTGTCACAGAACCCAGATAGACACGTTTTCAAATATGATATGCAGATGTCCAACAGATATATGAAAAGGTTCTCAACATTGCTAGGGAAATCCAAGTATTAGGGAAATACAGCTTGAAATCACAATGAGAAATCACCTCATACCTGTTAGAATGATCATAATAATAAAAAAAAAGGATTGAAAGTTTTAGAGAAAAGGGAATCCTCTTATATGATTTGTGAGAATGTAAATTGGTGAAGTCACTATGGAAAAGAGTTTGGTGGCTCCTCAAAAAAAAAACAACTGTAAATAAAACTACCATATAACCCAACTGTTCTACTTTTGAGTATTTATACCCCCATCCCCAAACTCAAAAACTCTAATTCAAAAAGATATACACACCCTTATGTTCAATGCAGTAGTGTTTACAATAGCTAAGATATGGAAACAACTCAAGTGTTTATTGATGAATGTAGGAAAAAGGAAGATGCACACACACACACACACACACACACACACACACACACACACAGTGGAAGATCATTCAGCCGTAAAAAGAAGGGAAGCTTGACATTGGTGACAACATGGTAGGACCCAGAGAGCACTATGTTGAATAAAATAAGTCAGAGAAAAGACAGATACCATATGATTTCACTTGCATGTAAACAGAAAAAAAAAGCTAATGAATCAAAACTCATAGACTGCTGGTTGTCAGAGGGAAAGGGTGAGGATGGGCACAAAATGGGTAAAGGAGATGGATTATATGGTGATGTATGGTAACTAGACTTATTGTGATGTATACAAAGATTGAACCATTACGTTGTATACCGAAAACAAACATAATGTTATTACCAGTTTTACCTCAAAACTTATAATACAACTTAAACTAATCAAAATCATATTGCAGAAAATCAGACAAAGACACCTTACCATTCATTTCCTTGTGAAGGGTTTTCTAGTAGCACTCGGATTATGTATAATAAGCAGCTTAATAATTTCAGAGAAAAATTGAACAGACGTATTCTTAGACCTTTAAACAAACAACAGAAATTGGATTTTCATTTAAACTCAGTTCACAGATAACTAAAAAGAATTGTCAAAGATATCAATATTAAGTACAGCACTTAAATTATGTTTAGAAACTACACTACCATAATTGTATACCCACTCTGAAGTTTTAAGTGCCTGAAATTGAAACAAAAAATGAGAATGACAGCTTGTATGAACCACAATAGTGGATATTATACACTAAGTAATTCAACTTTTAAGCATTCAAAGCCATAAAAATCATATCCAACCAAGATTGGCTGAGGTATGCTTAAAAGTTTAACCATTTTATAGATCTATAAATTTGGGAATAAATTTTAATTAGCCAGAAAATCTAAGTTATAAACATTGTATCTTCTGAGCACCTTGCAGATTTGATTATACAGAAAATATAATCATATATAATTATGTATTATACATTTAGATAGTAATTATAGAATTACCAAGAAATCCTAATAGCATATAATGGGAAATATATACACTCACACCGCCATTTTTGAGATTCAACTAACTTTTCATTATAGGTTTAAATACTGATGAAATCTTAAAAAATTTTTTTGTGGGAAATAACACAGCCATGGACGTATCTTTGTACATGGCTGTGATAGTTGATGTTGGAGAGGACTAATTAACATTAAGCAAAGTGTGCTTAAAATCTGATTAATAGAAGCATTACCTTTCCTGCAATTATCAGGTGGTACCAGATTTACACATTATGAATAAAATTCTGAGAAAGGTCTTCCAATAATTGTTTCTTAATAAAATCTACAAATGAAATGCCATTTTGTTTTTACTCTGCTGTAGGTGAGTGTACTTAAGGTAATACTTAACAGTAAAAGGTTAATGCTTATTAATTGCATAATTTTTCCTTGGTTTTCCTATTAAAATGCTAGGTACATACAGGTTAGTTTCTTAATAAAGTCTTTTAAACTGTTAATGAAATTGCCCTGGTTTTATAGAACTGGTCTCCTTAAATGATAGTTTAGTCAAGGCTGGGTATTCTTTCTGGCCTGGAGAGACAGAATTTTTAGTACTAAAATAAAGGAAACCTTCTATGCAAATAATGTGGACTCTTCAAGTAATATCTATTGGTGCAACCTCTAACCAATCAGATTAGAGAAGCACTTAACCTAACCCTGAACTAACCAGCCATTAAGATTCTGTAATTTGTGTGCCTTACAGATTGAAATACTTCCTGTGGTCAGTATTTAGGCAACTTCTCATAACTCAAGTTTTTCTCTATGAACCCACAGAAGCACATTAAACCACCCAAGAGGATTCAGAGGTCAAAACTGTGAAATAGTAGAGTCTACATCAAACTATTTCCATTGCTTATTGACATCGTAAGCAATAATCACATGAAAAAAACATTGCATACTGGTTCACTATATATAACTTTTCAAAAATACATGGTATTGTGGAGAGGTAAGAAGGATGACTGACACTTCAACCCCAAACAGGCTTAGGAGGTCAGTGACTATGCCAATTTCATGCCCTCTTGAAGTTCCAAAGTTTCCCAAATATATTTTATGGCAAGAATTCCTGGGATGTTATACGCTGAGCTTGGCTCTGCACTTCATGATTTTAAACCTCCAGGAGAAGTTGTTGTACATTTCAGGACATCCTACATGCTTCTTGCTATTAGATGTGATAGGTAAACTCACCCCTACTAAACACTAAATCAGAAAATTATTCCCCATTACGGTCACCTGGAATCACCAGAGTCTCCTCAAAACAAGCTTTAGGTGTCTCTCACAGTGAAAATATGGAGAACCCTCATTTAAATGACTTTCCTCAGTATTTCTATCAATCCAAATGGTCCACTCAGAAGTCTACTAAATGATACCAGACTTGAAGTTGTAAAGGTGTCAAGATACTTTGACATCACCAGAGGCAACATCTACTGCTTTTTAAACATTAATGCCTGACAGAGATTATCAAGTTTACTCTTGTATATAAAAGATATTTTGAAAAAAGACTGTATAGCTGTATTTTTTATTACAGTGAACATATATACAAAATATAGACAGGGAAATAAAATGAAAGACTTACTTGATCTCTGGTTTTTGATAAAAAATAACTTTAGTCTCTCTTTAAATGTGTTTTCATTCATATAAAATTCAACTTGCACCCTGCAAACAAACAAACAAACAAAAAAAACACAATTAAGCTAAACAGTAAGATATATGAAAATAAAAACAAATTATGTGATGTAATACATTATATAATTTGAGCGAATCCCCACCATAGAAAATGAGAAGTGAGTTAAAACACTGATTTTTTGGAGAGTACCAGTTATGTTCTAATTTTAAAGATATACTCAGTTTAACTATCATATGCAGTTAATTTCAGTTGTCTGTATTACTAGATAAATGAGTGGTATGTATGATTCAGGGCTTTCCTGGTAGGTCAAAACAGCAATAATGCAAAAGTCTTTCATATATGTTTGAGGAATAATTTTTCATCAGTGTAGTCCCAATTTTTTCCCTGTCGTAGGAATCAACTGGATGCTTACAAAAGTGAAGATGAACTAACCACCCCAGATTTACTGAATCTTAAGGGCCTGGGCTTGGAAATAGAATTTTAGCAAGGCTTCTCTTTACCTTGAGCCTATTTTGGGACATGACATATGGGACACTTTACTTTCTTATTTATTTATCTGTCTCATATTAAATATTGCTTGATCAACAAAGGAGTGGTACTGGCAAGTGGAACATTAAAGTCACCAGAGGTAAGTTACCAACCAGACAGATCATTTAAGGGACTGAATATTCTACCTTTAATCACTATAAACTGGTATCAACACTCTAAAACATAGTAGCATTCTAATAAATGCTTTTGCTTTCTCCCTGAATTCTAGCAACTCCTCTCAAATGACAGTGTAACAATAAAATTTTCAAAATACTGAGTAAAAAGCAACTGTGTTCAAACTTGGTGAATTCCGAATAATCATCATCTGAAATTTTCTCAAATAATCTTAAATACATTTACTATAAGTTAAGATTTCAAGAACAGTTAGAAAACATTTTAATGCTCACAAACACAAAAAACTTTTCCTGAAGAACTATGGATGGAGGTTCATGACATAGTACAGGAGGCAGGGATCAAGACCATCCCCAAGGAAAAGAAATGCAAAAAGGCAAACTGGTTGTCTGAGGATGCCTTACAAATAGCTGTGAATAAAAGAGAAGCCAAAGCCAAAGGAGAAAAGGAAAGATATACCCATCTGAATGCAGAGTTCCAAAGAATAGCAAGGAGAGCTAAAGAAGCCTTCCTCAGCTATCAATGCAAAGAAATAGAGGAAAACAATTAAATCGGAAAGACAAGAGATCGCTTCAAGAAAATTAGAGATACCAACGGAACATTTTATGCAGAGATAGGATCGATAAAGGACAGAAATGGTGTGGAGTTAACAGAAACAGAAGATATTAAGAAGAGGTGGCAAGAATACACAGAAGAGCTGTACAAAAAAGATCTTCACAACCAAGATAACCACGATGGTGTGATCACTCACCTAGAGCCAGACATCTTGGAAGGTGAAGTCAGGTGGGCTTTAAGAAGCATCACTGTGAATAAAGCTAGTGGAGATGATGGAATTCTAGTTGAGCTATTTCAAGTCCTGAAAGATGATGCTGTGAAAGTGCTGCATTCAATATGTGAGCAAATTTGGAAAACTCAGCAATGGCCACAGGATTAGAAAAGGTCAGTTTTCATTCCAATTCTAAAGAAAGGCAATACCAAAGAATGCCCAAACTACCACACAATTGCAGTCATCGCACATGCTAATAAAGTAATGCTCAAAATTCTTCAAGCCAGTCTTCAACAGTACGTGAACCATGAACTTCCAGATGTTCAAGTTGGATTTAGAAAAGGCAGAGGAACCAGAGATCAAATTGCCAACATCCGTTGGATCATCAAAAAAGCAACAGAGTTCCAGAAAAAAGTCTACTTCTGCTTTATTGACTATGTCAAACCCCTTGACTGTGTGGACCACTACAAACTCTGGAAAATTCTGAAAGAGATGGGAATATCAGACCACCTGAGCTGCCTCTTGAGAAATCTGTATGCAGCTCAGGAAGCAACAGTTGGAACTGGACATGGAACAACAGACTGGTTCCACATAGCAAAAGGAGTACCTCAAGACTGTGTATTGTCATCCTGCTTATTTAACTTATATGCAGAGAACACCTTAAGAAAGGCTGGGCTGGATGAAGCACAAGCTGGAATTAAGATTGCCAGGAGAAATATCAATAACCTCAGATATAAAGATGACACCACCCTTTGGCAGAAAGTGAAGAAGAACTAAAAAGCCTCTTGACGAAAGTGAAAGAAGAAAGTGAAAAAGTTGGCTTAAAACTCAACATTCAGAAAACAAAGATTATGCCATCTGGTCCCATCACGTCATGGCAAATAGATGGGGAAACAATGGAAACAGTGACAGACTTTATTTGGGGGGGGGCCTCCAAAATCACCACAGGTGGTGACTGCAACCAGGAAATTAAAAGTCGCTCGCTCCTTGGAAGAAAAGTTATAACCAACCTAGACAGCATATTAAAAAGCAGAGCCATTGCTTTGCCAACAAAAGTCAGTCTATTCAAGGCTATGGATTTTTCAGTAGTCATGTATGGATGTGAGAGCTGGCCTATAATGAAATATGAACACCGAAGAATTGATGCTTTGAGGTGTGGTGTTGGAGAAAACTCTTGCGAGTCCCTTGAACTGCAAAGAGATCCAACCAGTCCATCCTAAAGGAAATCAGTCCTGAATATTCATTGCAAGGACTGATGCTGAAGCTGAAACTCCAATATTTTGGTCAACTGATATAAAGAACTGACTCATTAGAAAAGACCCTAATGCTGGGAATGATTCAAGATGGGAGGAGAAGGGGACGACAGAGGATGAGAAGGTTAGACGGCATCACCAACTCGATGGACATGAGTTTGAGTAAACTCCAGGAGTTGGTGATGGACAACGAGGCCTGGCATGGTGCAGTCTATGGGGTCGCAAAGAGTTGGACACAACTGAGTGACTGAACTGAACTAAATATCACAAAATTTTGTTAATGTAATCTATATAAAGTAGATAGTTTTGGGGTTGGCTTTTTGTTTGCATTTTGTTTCGTAGGGATACTCGAGAGATAAAAACTGGAGAGAAAATAATTGACATAGGAAGATGTTCATGTCCTAGAGAAATATTTCACTCCTAAATTCTAAGGTGCATATTAAAAAAGATCTGTGAATATTTTAAAAGCAATCTCTTATGCAGTAAAAACAAAGGGCTTTTGTTATCAATTGCTAACCAAGGTTTATCAGTTATACATTCTAAAAACTTGAATTACTCTTTATCTCTTTTCCCTAAAGACAATGTTATCACCCATCAATATTTTCTTTCTTTTGTATTCTTTTGTGATTTCTGTTTTTTGTTTTTTCACTTTATGTGTAAAATGACAAAAATGAAGATTCTTTTTCTTGTTAATTTCTCTAGAAACAAGCCATGGATATTGCAGTAATATCTTCTAGCAGAACATCTCTACATGCATGCTTGTGCCCATGCACACACCTGCACATATATGGAAACCTTCACACTCACAAATGCTACGAAATACATGCACACACATAGAGACCCACAACTCCACTGGCATCTTGGAAAGCCATCACTGGACCTGCTTCCCTTATTGATCAAGTGAAAGAAAGTTCATTTTAATAAAGTGACTGTGACACTGATATTAAGCTACATTAATTCAAATTTGCTATGGATACAAAAGCAAATTTGAGAAGGACATATGGCTATTATACAAGTAATAAAACAAAAGCCGTGTAGATTTGCTCCTTAGAATTATCAAGCTTATAATAGTATCCGCGCATTATTCAGATAATACCTGGAGTGCAGTACCGGGTATACAGCAGAGGAGCATATTTTAACTAAAATGAGATCGTCTAAATCCTTAAGCAAACAATGAGTATCTGGAAAGCATTTCATATAAGGACAAGTTTAAGTAACTGGAAATGTTTAACCTTACTCAACGGCTGTCAATAAACACTGAAATGACCATCATTATTAAAATGAGATGATTCATAATGTGATGTATAGGATTAGTTATAGAAAATATGAGAATTATGAATGATATTACCCAGTTCTGAAACTATAAAGTTGAGCATTCTCCAATACATATAAATGTGCCAAAGACTAAGTAACAGCTTGCAAGCGACTGGATTTTTTCCTGAAGTGAAAATGATTTTGCATGGTGTAAGGTCTCTCATTAAATAACTTTCAAATTCCATTCTCATTATAATATCATGTGAAGCAACAGAGTTAATTAATCTAGTGATCTGAGTCAACATCACTGAGGAACATGGATGATTTTAAAACATACATTCATACAAACACTTTTCAAGGTTAAAATGAAAAAAACAAACAAAAAATTAGCAAAACACTTTTTGAACCCTGTCTTCCATCAGATACAAAAAAATGTCATTTAGATTTATTATTTATAATATAGAAGGGAGACTTATTTGATTCATGACAACTGTACAGGAATCCAGGCAGCTTCAGTTCAGCTCAGTTCAGTTGCTCAGTCGTGTCCGACTGCGACCCCACGAATCGCAGCACGCCAGGCCTCCCTGTCTATCACCAACTCCCGGAGTTCACTCAGACTCACGTCCATCGAGTCCGTGATGCCATCCAGCCATCTCATCCTCTATCATCCCCTTCTCCTGCACCCAATCCCTCCCAGCATCAGAGTCTTTTCCAATGAGTCAACTCTTCGCATGAGGTGGCCAAAGTACTGGAGTTTCAGCTTTAGCATCATTCCTTCCAAAGAAATCCCAGCGCTGATCTCCTTCAGAATGTTCTGGTTGGATCTCTGTTCAGTCCAAGGGAGTCTTCTCCAACACCACTGTTCAAAAGCATCAATTCTTCAGCGCTCAGCTTTCTTCACAGTCCAACTCTCACATCCATACATGACCACAGGAAAAACCATAGCCTTGACTAGACGGACCTTTGTTGGCAAAGTAATGTCTCTGCTTTGATTCAATATGCTGTCTAGGTTGGTCATAACTTTTCTTCCAAGGAGTAAGCGTCTTTTAATTTCATGGCTGCAGTCACCATCTGCAGTGATTTGGAGCCCCCCAAAATAAAGTCTGACACTGTTTCCAATGTTTCCCCATCTATTTCCCATGAAGTGATGGGACCAGATGCCATGATCTTCGTTTTCTGAATGTTGAGCTTTAAGCCAACTTTTTCACTCTCCTCTCTCACTTTCATCAAGAGGTTTTTTAGTTCCTCTTCACTTTCTGCCGTGAGAGTGATGTCATCTGCATATCTGAGGTTATTGATATTTCTGCCGGCAATCTTGATTTTAGCTTGTGCTTCTTCCAGCCCAGCGTTTCTCATGATGTACTCTGCATAGAAGTTAAATAAGCAGGGTGACAATATACAGCCTTGATGTACTCCTTTTCTTATTTGGAACCAGTCTGTCGTTCCATGTCCAGTTCTAACTGTTGCTTCCTGACCTATTATAGTGTATATTTTGGGAATTATCCAGCACCAGATATTTCTCTAGTACTCAGGGAATTGGGTGAGACAGAATTTAGTTTTTATCTTTCCTATTTTTTTTTCATGATTTTAGCTGATTTTAAATATCCTCTTAGTAGTTTCGTTTCCAGATTTAAATGTGCTTTTACTTATTTCCTCCCTCTTTTCTTCTTTCCTTTCCTCACTCCCTTCCTCTTTTTTCCCTTTCTTCCTTCTTCTCTTCCTTCTTTTCTCTTTGTTTATGCATTCCTTCCTCCCATCTAACTTCATCTGAACTGACCTCTATCCAGTAATTTTAGCGTATTCGAAAACCATACAGTTTTGAACAATACACTAGAGCAAATCTGCCCTCATTACTCCTTATAATGTCATTTTTCACATTTTTATACTCAAAATTTAAGATCATTTTGTCTCATTTATACCAATATAGCAGTGGATATGTGATTGTAGTTAATAAAAATAAAGTAGAATTGCAATCATTACTAGGCCATATCTATTCCTACTGACATACATTACCATTGGTTAATAATATGCTGGTTGTTGCTTTATTTGGGCAGATCCTATAATTTTGTTTACTATTCTAAAACTGTGCTGTTCTGACCTTAACTTTTTTTAATATTGTAATTGACAACCATGTTGAACTCTCTTATAGGTAGTGATATTTTTCATATCACTTATTTTTTGTTTTCTAGGCAGACAATCATGTCGTCTGAAAATTTCCAATATCTGTATTCCCTTTTCATTGTTTTTGTCTTATTACATCGACAAGAACTTTTTGATGAAAACAACAATCAAATAACCATTGTATGTTTTCCTAGAAGGCATCTAGTGCTTTAGAAGTAATTACATTATTGACAATGAAATTGCAATGAATACTCATATTTTACTAAAAATCATAACAGGAATGAATGAATGCTGATTCTTAAAAAAAAAATCTTGAATCTATCAGTTGATGGTGTATTTTTGTTTTTTCTTGATTTATTGACTTGGTAAATTATTTTAGTTGTTTTTATATTGTCATGTGCTTAGTCGCTCAATCATGTTCAACTCTTTGTGACCCATTGGACTGTAGACTGCCAGGCTCCTCTGTCCATGGGATTCTCCAGCCAAGAATACTACAGTGGGTTGCCGTGCCCTCCGACAGGGGATCTTCCCAACCCAGAGATCAAACTCAGGTCTCTCACATTGCAGGCAGATTCTTTACCACCCGAGTCATTAAGAAAGCCCAATTTTTAGGTATTTTTATATTAGGCAACTTTTTTTTTCAGTCGTGGAATATTGTTTCTGTAATAGTGAACTATTTATGTAATTTACTGCTGGATTCATTTTCTTTTATTTTAGAAGCTTTTATTCTATGTTCATAACTAAGATTCACGTGCTATTATCTTTATATTATTCTTCAAATATAAACTGAAAATCTCCCAGATGTTTTACTTTCTAGAACAATTCTTAGTATTGTAGGGTTGTTTTTTTTTTCATAACCATCATCAATTTGCCTTAACAATATCAAAGACGTAATAGTGATTTCAATTTTTTTTCCCATTTTCTGTTGCTTACTTGAATTTAGCATAAAAATTTTGCAATATTGTCTTGAAAAGCAATTTTCCTATTTCAGTCTTAAAATTCCTCTTAACTAACTTTAAAATAGAAAAAAATAATGGTGACCCAGGTTGTTAATGCACCAATCTTTCAGGAACACTTCCTTCCTTCCTTTCTTTCTTTCTTTTTTTTTTTTTTTGGACTCTGTTTAGGATGCCAAAGTTTTGTGGATATTCTCTTTGGGAACTCATCACAGATCATTACCAAAGGAAAATTCTTCTTCTGTGTCTCCTTGGTGCTGTTCCCTTCCTGCTTTCCTCTGATACTGTCCATGTATCCGTTTTACAATTACTGCACTCATTTCAAACAAGGGAGTGTTGATCTGGACTTCCTGGTCTAACCGCTGTCATTCTCTCCCAATCACTCTTCACGATGGTGAGGGTAGCACTTCTCAGCAATATGACATAAGTCCACTAGATTGTAAACTCTATGAGGGTGGGGACCATACTGCATTTTGTTCATGCTTATGTCTTAAATATTTAAATTTCTGGACACCTACTAGGGACCTATTTTTATTCATTGCCTGAATGAAGAGGTAGTGTGGTCCCGAGTTCTTTCTTTGGTACAAACCTTAAGGACACCTACTGCTAGTCCAGTGGAAGAAATAAAGGCATCTTACTTTTCTTCCTTACGTTATAACTACTTAAGGATAAAACACTTGGGTTTGTAGTGGGCTGAATCCTTGAAATATCTTCCTTACTCCAACTTGGTTTGCCTTGTGATTAATGGTTATTCCATGAATTTTTTAAAATTAATTTGGATGTGCTTGTTTATTTGTACCATCTCCCCATGATTTAATAAACATTTAGAAAAAAATTCCACTACTGTTGATTTATTAATTTTTACAGTGTTGCTATGACTTGACTAAAGCAGCCATCACTTTTATTTTATTTTTAAAAAAGTTTAATTCAAGTAATTTTAGTAATTTGCCCAGATTTATAGCTAGTACTGAGACAGAATTGGGACACTAGTCTTTCAGTTACTACTTCTTGCTTCCTGCTTTCTCTTCAAGTTAATTTTTCATTATTAGGAGAGTTACAGGTTATCTGTGAAGTATTACAAAAGAGCACTGCAAATACCAGACCATCACAGGGATACTAAGAAGTGTTTGTTTAATTCTGCCCTTTGACTGTTGACTCTAAAGCAGGTTCTTATCCATTTTCAAATATTCACTCCTAACTTCTGGTAACTAAATTATTTAACAGAGCTACCAATTTTGAGTATGCCAAAGCCTTTGACTGTGTGGATAACAATAAACTGTGGAAAATTCTGAAAGAGATGGGAATATCAGACCACCTGAGCTGCCTCTTGAGAAATCTGTATGCAGCTCAGGAAGCAACAGTTAGAACTGCACGTGGAACAACAGACTGGCTCCAAACAGGAAAAGGAGTTCATCAAAGCTGTATATTGTCACTGTGCCTATTTAATTTATATGCAGAGTACATCATGAGAAACGCTGGGCTGGAAGAAGCACAAGCTGGAATCAAGATTGCAGGGAGAAATACCAATAACATAAAATATGCAGATGACACCACCCTTATGGTAGAAAGTGAAGAAGAACTAAAGAGCCTCTTGATGAAAGTGAAAGAGAACAGTGAAAAACTCTGCTTAAAGGTCAACAATCAGAAAACTAATATCATGGCATCGGGTCCATCATTTCATGGCAAATAGATGGGGAAACAGTGGAAACAGTGACAGACTTTATTTTAGGGGGCTCCAAAATCACTGCAGATGGTGACTGCGGCCATGAAATTAAAAGGCACTTACTCCTTGGCAGGAAAGTTATGACCAAACTAGACAGCATTTTAAAAAGCAGAGCCATTATTTTGCCATCAACTGTCTGTCTAGTCAAGGCTATGGTTTTTCCAGTAGTCATGTATGGATGTGAGAGTTGGACTATAAAGAAAGGTGAGCACTGAAGAATTCATGCTTTTGAACAGTGGTGTTGGAGAAGACTCTTAAGAGTCCCTTGGACTGCAAGAAAATCAGTCCTGGGTGTTCACTGGAAGGACGGATGTTGAAGCTGAAACTCCAATACTTTGGCCAGCTGATGGGAAGAACTGACTCATTTGAAAAGACCCTGATGCAGGGAAAGATTAAAGATGGGAGGAGAAGGGGACGACAGAGGATGAGATGGCTGGATGGCATCACCAACTCAATGGACATGAGCTTGAGTAAACTCTGGGAGTTGGTGATGGACAGGGAGGCATGGCATACTGCAGTCAATGGGGTTGCAAACAGTCAGACATGACGGAGCAAATGAACTGAACTGAACTGAACCATTCAAATGGAACCTTGTAAAAAAATAAATAAATGAGCCTACTATCACTTTTTCATCCCCACAGAATTAGTTTAGATTGTTCAAGCTCAAGTGCTGCAAAGGAGCTTCTACTTGGCTTCTAGTCTTTGCTATTTACACCAATAACCTCATTTTTAAAACTCTATGGAGTCTCTCTTAAGTCACTTGCTAACATCTTTCTGTCCATCTTATTCTTTTCATAATTATACATGGTTAACTTTCCCATCTCCATTAGTAACAGCTAATAAGGAGGCAACAGTTAGAACTGGACATGGAACAACAGACTGGTTCAAATTGGGAAAAGGAGTACGTCAAGCCTTTACATTGTCACTCTGCTTATTTAACTTCTACGCAGAGTACATCAGGGGAAATGCTGGGCTGGAAGAAGCACAAGCTGGAATCAAGATTGCTGAGAGAAATATCAATAACCTCAGATATGTAGATGACACCGCCCTTATGGCAGAAAGTGAAGAACTAAGGAGTCTCTTGATGAAAGTGAAAGAGGAGAGTGAAAAAGTTGGCTTAAAGCTCAACATTCAGAAAACGAAGATCATGGCATCCAGTCCCATCACTTCATGGCAAATAGATGGGGAAACAGTGGAAACCGTGGCTGACTTTATTTTTCTGGGTTCCAAAATGACTGTGGATGGTGATTGCAGCCATGAAATTAAAAGACGCTTACTCCTTAGCTTCCCTGGTGGCTCACATGGTAAAGCATCTGTCTACAATGCGGTAGACCCAGGTTTGATCCCTGGGTTGGGAAGATCTCCTGGAGAAGGAAATGGCAATCCACTCCAGGACTATTGCCTGGAAAATCCCATGGACAGAGGAGCCTGGTAGGCTACAGTCTATGGGGTCGCAAAGAGCCGGACACGACTGAGCGACTTCACTTCACTTATTCCTTAGAAGGTAAGTTATGACCAAATTAGACAGCATATTAAAAAGCAGAGACATTACTTTGTCAACAAAGGTCCGTCTAGTCAAGGCTATGGCTTTTCCAGTAGTCATGTATGGATGTGAGAGTTGCACTGTAAAGAAAGCTGAGTGCAGAGGAATTGATGCTTTTGAACTGTGGTGTTGGACAAGACTCTTGAGAGTCCTTTGGATTGTAGGAGATCCAATCAGTCCATCCTAAAGAGATCAGGCCTGGGTGTTCATTGGAAGGACTGATGTTGAAGCTGAAACTCTAATACTTTGGCCACCTGATGCAAAGAGCTGACTCATTTGAAAAGACCCTGATGTTGGGAAAGATTCAGGGCAGGAGGAGAAGGGGACAACAGAGGATGAGATGGTTAGATGGCATCACCGACTCAATGGACATGGGGTTGGGTAAACTCCGGGAGTTGGTAATGGACAGGGAGGCCTGGCGAGCCGTGGTTCATGGGGTTGCAAAGAGTCGGACACGACCGAGCGACTGAACTGAACTGATAAGGAGGCAGAGATTAATTCTGGAGACTTTCAATAGCATTCTCAGCACTGTAAAAATAAAGTTTTAAATTATGCCATTTTCAGAAAGTTAAATCATCTACTATATGCATATATATATGCATATATATACATGTACGTATATGTGTATTTAAATATATATGTATATACATAGTGATGTGTGTGTGTGTATATATATATATATATATATATATATATATATATATATATATAGTGATGTGTGGGGAGAGAGCAAATTAGCCAAGATGGAGTGTTCAGGCTTCTTGCCCCACAGTTTGTAAATAATGACTATATAACAGCTGAGATCACTTACAGCAGTGTGCATACCTTCAGGAGGTACTGGCAAGGTCAGGAGCTACTTTGTGCTGTAGGGATACATGAGCTCCACCTAAAATGCAGCGGCACTGCTGCTGTGTCATCGGCCTGTGTCCACTGGGTCAGCCATGAGACCACAAAATGTAGTGTATCTACTGCAATGGCTGCTGCAGTAGCAGGAGAGGATACTGTTACGGCCACTGTGCCAGTCAGGAGAGAGGTGGTATTGTGTTAGGTTGTCCTACGGCTGCTGCTATGGCTGCCGCATCATCCAGGCAATAATAAGCATGTCTTGCAGTTCTGCAATGCCTTGAGATTTCTTCCAGCCTCTTTGGGTAAGCTCATGCCTTGCCTACCCAGAGTTCAGCGAACAGTGTGCTCAGTGAGATACAGCAAGATAACTGGCACTGTGAGCAGGATCAGTGATACATGATTAGATAGATATATGTAATGTAATGAGGAAAGATTCTGGGGTGCTAACCACTCATCAGTTTTCTTTCATTCTGGGTAACATAACGCTGATGCCCCTCAATACTGCATTTATGCTTTTGTTATTCCTTGGTAATCACAGCTTGCCAGTAACTGGAAACACACAATCTTGTGGCTTCCAGGGGAAAACAAATTAGAAGTGAACCCAAGAGTACTTTTGTATTCAAGTTTTTCTTCAGTTTAAAAACTCACGTCCTGATGTGCAATGCTCATTTTCAAGACCTACTCTCTGTACTTCCCCATGGTGTTCAAAATAATTAAATTTAAGTAATCTCAATTTTTAAACCTAAGCATGGGAAGCAAAAGATAAACAAAGCTAGGAGAGGATTTAGCTTTGGGTATAAAGTTATGCTTCAGGGGTGGCACAGTGGTAAAGACTCTGCCTGGAATGCAGAAGACCTGGGTTTGATCCCTGGGTTGGAAAGATATCCTGGAGAAGGAAATGGCAACTCACTCCAGTATAACATGCATACATGTAAACATATATTATTAAAATATAAAGCTGCTATTCACAGAATGATTTAGAAGCTTATAGGTAGCACAACCCCACTACAAACCTAACAATCACCTAATCAAATCTCCCATCAACTACAATGTGTAAATTCTCTTTTCTTTTTCTGTATACTTATGAGAAGAGGAAAGAAGACACCATGTAATTTCTAACTCAGATTGGACTCTTGCATCGGTCATTTTAAAACCTTGAAGGAAACTATAATGATGCTCCCACAGCCCAGGATTGCTATGAATGGGTGGCATGATCAAGTAGCAAACCCCAGCTTGAGGAGAAATGTGTTTGTTTTGGGGGAGTGACTCATTGGATCTCAAATAGTCTGGTCATGTGCAACAGATGCTGGTTGTTAGTATGAAATTGGAAGCTATATGGAGACTTGCACATGCAGTGAAAGTAGCACCTTTTAGTCTTATTTCTTTGCACCAGTGACATTAGATTTCAGATCAGTCCTCCAAGCAGCCTCTTCCATTCTGCACCTCAAAGGAAAAAGTTCCAGGTCAGTAATAGACACAGTTCACTGAGGAAATATATTTCTTTAGGATTTCTTTTATCACTTAATATTCTTCCTTAAGTAACATGAAAAGTGGAAGTGTTAGTTGTTCAGTCATGTCTGCCTCATTGTGACTCCATGGACTGTTGTCTGTCAGGTTCCTCTATCCATAGCGTTCTCCAGGCAAGAACACGAGTGGGTAACCATTTCTTTCTCCAGGGGATCTTCCTGACCCAGGGACTGAACTCAGGTCTCCTACATAGCAGGTAGATTCTTCACCATGTGACCCACCAGGGAAGTTGCACTTGAATACCATACATGACTTTTAATAGAAAAATCATAGGGGTTGAATACTATTAAAGACATGGCTGCACAACCTGGCAAAAGAGGGAGAAAACAGTCACAAATAGAATTTCCCTCAATAAATACTACAATAAACGACTGTGTTTTCTAGGGAAACTGACTTCATCCCCACAGTCATGTACTGGTATGTTCTTTTGTTTGTTCCATTTGTTTACTTTAGCATAATGGCTAAGAGGGATAAGAGCACAGACTTTGGGATCAAATGAATGCGTTTGACTACCAGATTTCCTAACTTTCATTCTCTACAAAATGCGGATATTACTTTCATTAACATGGTTGTTATAAAAGTTAGAGATACTTTCTATGTGAGACAAACAACTAGACAATAGCAAATAATTTTTTTTCTGAAATGTTGGCAGTTAAAAAGTTTTCTGAGAACAAATATTTATGGAAGGAAAACAAAAACTGTGGATTGCTGATGTCAATTTGATGTAGTTGATTCCTCCAAGATGACACCACCCTTATGGCAGAAAGTGAAGAAGAACTAAAGAGACTCTTGATGAACGTGAAAGAGGAGAGTGAAAAAGTTGGCTTAAAACTCAACATTCAGAAAACAAAGATCATGGTATCTGGTCCCATCACTTCATGGAAAATAGATGTGGAAACAGTGGCAGACTTTATTTCTCTGGGCTCCAAAATCACTGCAGATGGTGACTGCAGCCATGAAATAAAAAGACGCTTAGTCCTTGGAAGAAAAGTTATGACCAAACTAGTGAGTGAGTGAAGTCGCTCAGTCGTGTCCGACTCTTTGCGACCCCATGGACTGTAGCCTACCAAGCTCCTCTGTCCATGGGGTTTTCCAGGCAATAGTACTGGAGTACTGGATTGCCATTTCCTTCTCCAGGGGATCTTCCCGACCCAGGGATTGAAGCCGGGTCTCTGGCATTGTAGACAGATGCTTTACCGTCTGAGCCACCAGGGAAGTATGACTAAACTAGACAGCATATTAAAATCCAGAGACATTACTTTGCCAACAAAGGTCTGTCTAGTCAAAGCTATGGTTTTCCCAGTAGTCATGTATGGATGTGAGATTTGAATTACAAAGAAAGCTGAGCAGTGAAGAACTGATGCTTTTGAACTGTGGTATTGGAGAAGACTCTTGAGAGTCCCTTGGACTGCAAGAAGATCCAACCAGTCTATCCTAAAGGAAATCAGCCCTGAATATTCATTGGAAGGCCTGATGCTGAAGTTGAAACTCCAATACTTTGGCCATCTGATGCGATGAACAGACTCATCTGAAAAGACCCTGATGCTGGGAAAGATTGAAGGCAGGAAAAAGAAGGGAATGACAGAGGATGAGATGGTTAGATGACATCACTGACTTAATGGACATGAGTGTGAGTAAACTCCAGGAGTTGGCGATGGACATGGAGGCCTGGCATGCTGCAGTCCATGGGGTCACAAAGGGTCGGACACGACTGACCGACTGAACTGAACTGAAGATTCTGCCAAGAAGTATTTGCTTAGGAAAAATAAGGATATAAAGCAATAAATAACTTCACTGTTTTACTCCAGAAAATCTCTCCAGGTCAACTTACTGGGAACAATATACATCACTTATTTACAAGACTTTCATATTCTTATTACTCGTTCAAAACCCTCACTTTGTTGTTTCCGCCAGTTGAAAGGGACTTATCATGAATTTTGATCATTTGAAACCCCTTTCACCATAAAAGACCCTCTTGCACTTATTCCAAACTATAATAAAGGTATTACTTTTAACATTATCCTATGAAACATGGCTAATGTTTAATCCCTAGCTTCAAGGAGTTTAAATAAACTTAGTTTTGCTTTATCTACAAATGTCTGGTGACATTTCAATTATTTAAACACCTGCAGATTTATAACATAATTATGTTTACTCAAACATAGAGAATGTGGGTCTAGACCATTATTGTTAACAACTGTATGGTGTTCTTCTATGGTTCTCTGTATTAAAGGTCCACCATTTTCCCACAATTACCTTATGGAATTGTGTAACTAAGTTTTGTTGGCTGATTATGAAAAAAATACAGGAAAATAATCATATATTTTTTCTAATAAATGATAAGTATATCATCTATAAATTTATTAAAGAACATAAAATGTAAATATCAAATTAATTTAAACTTATGTAGATGACAAATAATATAACAGTGATCTAAAACTCTGTTTATTATCTCATCATTTTAACAGGCAAATAACTTCTCTCAGAGAATTTTCCCGATTTTTTTTTCCTAAAACTGTCCAAAAAGATAGACAATGGTGAAAAATGTGAAAGTGTTATACTAGAGAAACATTTGCTGTCAATTTTTTTTCTGTCGATTTTGTCAGAAAAAGTATCCAGAATTTGGAAGCAGGAAAAAAGGTTTCCAGATGTTCTTTTAATAAACTGTCACCTTGACTTTACATTTTCTGCGCATTTCTTCAACAGTGAAGGAACAGATCTTAGTGAGTAGAATTGTGTCAAGTAGTTAAGCAACAAATCTCCACAAAACAAAAGAGAAAACGCCAAATGTTCCACAGAACTTCTAGAGGTGGGACTACTAACCCAGATATCTTATTTTAGCATTGCCTAGAAATACCTAGCTTCTTCAATACTCTACCAGTTTGAAATTAGTGCTGTATCCTTCATTAATTAATGAGTTAAGTTTTGACATTTCAGTTCATATTTGTATGAGGGACATGTTTTTTAACCTTTTGGAAATTATACTCTAAAAGTTCCTTCTCGAATTAATAAGGGTTTCTCATTAATTACCAGCATAATTTAAGTTGTCCCAATTGCTTTGATAAACAATTTGGTATTTATATTATAAAATAAACCAAAAATTACGTAAAATTCCAATCTAAATCACATAGGCAATTTTGTGGAACCTGATAAGCTGATTCTACAGATGGTGAAAGATTAAACAAGATATTTTGTGAAGAAGAATAAAGAGTAGATATCCTCTCTACCTGACGGATATCAAGACCTAGGATCTTATGGTAATCAAAAGAATCTAAGCATGGCACAGAGAAAGAAAAATTGATTAGAGGAATACAACCGTCAAGAAATTGACTCATGCATTTATTAAATATTACTGTGAAACAAAAACATTATGAGAGGTCAATAGGAAAAAGAGACATTTTAAATATTTTTTTAAATAGGCATACAAATAGGAAAAAAAGAAATTGGACCTCTATCTTACATCATGTGGGCTGCCCTGGTGGCTCAGTAGTAAAGAACTCAACTGCCAATTCAGGAAAAGTAGGTTCAGTCCCTGGGTTGGGAAGATTCCCTGGAGGAAGAAATCACAACCCATTCCAGTATTCTTACGCGGGAAATCCCATGAACAGAGGAGCCTGGTGGGCTACAGTCCATGGGATTGCAAAGAGTCAGATAAGACTAAGCAAATAACACTTTCACTTTTGACCACAAATTTTCTATTTTTTAAGCTATTGTGTGTTTTTTTTTTTCTGATTATAAAATACACTAAAATGGTGCATTTCATATACCACAATGACTGATAGATACATTTGGAATTTGTTGGATTAAAATTTATTTACATAAGAAAAATTGGCTATTTCAGCTTCAACTAATTTAGCAAATAAAAATTATTGCTAAGACTGTATCATGATTAAGTACATATAACTGAATATGATGGACATGAAAATTTAGCACCCAGATCCACCTCCTTCACCATGAGCTGGATAAATGGGTTTACTTCCAGGGAGCCCAATCAGAGACACTGGGAATTACTTCATATAGATTGTCTCTGAGTTTAATGACAAGCCAGCAGGATCAAAAAGCAAACAAGTAACTATGATCACATTGGCAACATGCAGAAAAGAGAAAATTGCCTTATCACAAAAGGAAAAAAAAAACTTCAAAATAATTCAGGATTTTGCTTTTGACAACATCATAAAACACACTCCATAAACTCTCCCCAAATGAAATATCTTGAAAAGTTAAAAAAATTGTATTAAACATACACACGACACACCACTTTTTAACATGTATGTCTTAGCTACCAGGAAAGTAAGAGAAATCCTTTGGAAGTCAGATAAGACAAGAAATTAAGAAATCGGAGAAATAAATGATTATTAACTCTGCTGTTCACAATGGTGTAATCTGCCAATTTTTGATGATATGGAGTTTCTCTTTTGACAGGAGACCTGGCAAAGAAAAACCCCATGAGGAGCACAACAGAAATCTCCCACATAAGTCCCCTAGAGAGAACCAGGGTTATTGAAAGACAATATACACTGCACTGAGGGAAACAAACTTGCAGAAGATGGTGAATGCACTCAGCCACCTCGGCCATGGAAGAAAAAACTGACACTGAGTCTTGTGATATTAGCTTTCTAGAGCTGCCATAACAAAACACCTGCATGACTTAAGTTTATTTTGTCATAGTTCTGGAGGCTGGAAGCCGAAGATCAAGGGGCCAGTGGGTTGATTTCTCCTTGGCTGGCAGACAGCAACCTCTGACTGTGTCCTCACAGGGTCCTTCCTCTGAGTTCAAGCATCACTGGTGTCTGTGTGTGATCAAATTTCCCCTTTATATAAGGACAACAGTCTGTTTTTGCTTTATTGACTATGTCAAAGCCTTTGACTGTGTGGATCACAATAAACTGTGGAAAATTCTGAAAGGGATGGGAATATCAGACCACCTGAACCGCCTCTTGAGAAATCTGTATGCAGCTCAGAAAGCAAGTTAGAACTGGACATGGAACAACAGACTGGTTCCAAATAGGAAAAGGAGTACATCGAGGCTGTATATTGTCACCCTGCTTATTTAACTTATATGCAGAATACATCATGAGAAATGCTGGGCTGGAAGAAGCACAGGCTGGAATCAAGATTGCTGGGAGAAATATCAATAACCTCAGATATGCAGATGACACCACCCTTATGGCAGAAAGTGAGGAACTAAAGAGCCTCTTGATGAAACTGAAAGAGGAAAGTGAAAAAGTTGGCTTAAAACTCAACATTCAGAAAACTAAGATCATGGCATCCAGTCCCATCACTTCATGGCAAATAGATGGGGAATAGTGGAAGACTTTATTTTTTGGGCTCCAAAATCACTGCAGATGGTGATTGCAGCCATGAAATTAAAAGATGCTTACTCCTTGGGAGGAAAATTATGACCAACCTAGATAGCATATTAAAAAGCAGAGACATTACTTTGCCAACAAAGATCTGTCTAATCAAGGCTATGGCTTTTCCAATAGTCATGTACGGATGAGAGAGTTGGCCTATAAAGACAGCTGAGCACTGAAGAATTGATGCTTTGGAACTGTGGTGTTGGAGAAGATTCTTGAGAGTCCCTTGGCCTGCAAAGAGGTCCAACAAGTCCATCCTAAAAGAGATCAGTCCTGAGTGTTCATTGGAAGGACTGATGCTGAAGCTGAAACTCCAATACTTTGGCCACCTGATGCAAAGAGCTGACTCATTTGAAAAGATCCTGATGCTGGGAAAGATTGAAGGAGGGAGGAAAAGGGGACGACATCACCTTGGATGGCATCATTGACTCAATGGACATTAGTTAGGGTAAACTCTGAGAGTTGGTGATGGACAGGTTGGCCTGGCGTGCTGCAGTCCATGGAGTCACAAAAAGTTGGACACAACTGAGCAACTGAACTGAACTGAACAATTTAACTTAATTACCCCTTTAAATGTGCTGTCTCCAAATAGTTATCATTCTAAGGTACTGAGGATTAAGGCTTCAAGAATCTGCCTGCAATGCTGGTGATCTGGGTCAGGAAGATCTCATGGAGAAGGGAATGGCAACTCACTCCAGTATTCTTGCCTGGGAAATCCCATGAATGGAGGAGCCTGGTGGGCTACAAACCATGGGGTCAGAAAGAGTCAGATATGATGGAGTCATAACACACACACAGACACAAATTTTGCAGGACCCGATTTAGCTCATAACATTTACAAAGCCTAAAACCACTGGCTCCAATTCCTCACGTTTTGTTCTTTATTAAGCCTATTCCACTTCCAGACCAAACCTGCAATTGCCAAGGTCACCAATGACCTCTACTTGGCATAATGCAGAAACCAGGCATGAGGCCTATGACATATCCTGTCAGCGTTTGGCATAATCGAGCACTTCCTCATCCTTGAATCTCTTTTCTCTTAGTTTTCCTCCCACTTTATGTTTACTCCTTCTGAGTATCCTTGGCTAGTTCATTCCCTTTTCTTCTTAAAATCTATCCTTTTGGAATTATACTCAAAGAGTAATGCATCTCTATGCCCAAGTCTGCCAAATATATATCCTGCTCAGTCCTCTCTTCTGAACTCTTACATTCAAATTCAACTGCCTACTCAACTTTTCTCAAATGGATGTCTTCAACTTTGCATAACCAAAACCTAAATTTCTGGTATTTTTTTCCCTAAAATCTTTTCCCAATCTGAGCTGATATTAAATCCTCTGGTGGCACAGACAAGAGTCATATAATTATACCCATTTTACTTCTCATTTGTGCACATATTAATATTATTCTATTCTAAGGCATGACCTTTAATTAGATATGACTGCAGTAACTGCCAGATTGAATCCCTTGGGTGAGTGATGTATAGACACAGAGGGAAGTATTGGAAAGGAAATAACCACCCACTTTTTCCTTCCCATTCCCTTACTGTGTCTGAGAAAGAAGATACTCTGATCTACCTGCTCATTTTCCCCATGCTTACTCCCTCCCTCTCCCCAATTAATCCCAATTATGCTATCCAGAGTTCTATAAACATTCAGAATTAGTTTGAGAGGATAAAATTTGTCATCGCACAGCTTCTTAAAGCCTCATTAAACCACAAGCTCCACTAAAACAATACTAACCAGCTTTTGCTTATAACTGTTGGCCCAGTGCCTAGAATATAGTGGATGTTCACTCATATATATAGATTTAAAAATTATTTGGCAGTAGTTGCCTCTGATACCACATTAGCATCTGAAGTTGACAACTACCAGCATGCAGAGAATGGCAATCTGTGACTGCTGCCATCTGGCCTCTATGCTAGGAAACAGAGACTCCCAAATAACCTTGTTCCAAAAGGAAGAACACATTTGTTAATTTGCGAATGCATTCTTCTGATTTGCCATGGATGATATGGACACTCTAGTATGTCATAATTCTTCTTTATTTCCTCAACGAGACTTCATTATCATACAAGTTAACAGGTTTTCATCTGTGGGTGCACTACTTTACAATAGAAAATACTCAGCTGGATCTTCACCAAAATGAACAACTCTTCAACTAAGATTTCCTTTGCCTTCCTTCTCAGCCTTGCTCTGCTTCATTTAGGTCTCATTTTAGACACCACCTGAACCTTCTACCACAATCTCTAAGTGACACACATGTATTTTTGCTCAGTGCACTCAATTCCTTTGACCATAGGATTTACTACCAGGTATTGGAATGATCTTTTGAAAAGTTTTAAAAATTAGAGAGCGAGAGAGGAAAAAAAAAAAAACTAGTTCTATGGCATAGGGCACTGAACACAGCAATGTTAAAGAAAGAAAAAGGATAACTTAAAATATTTATATAATTAGAAATTGGGTACATTTACATTTTGAAACTGTATACCCTCCTTGAGAGAAGCAGAAACAGCTTAGCTTAGTGCTTTGCAAGAATAAAGAGCAGAAATAGACTGAAATAGACAGGAAGCTACCAAGTACCAGATGGAATGCATCATTAATAACATCAAACTCTAAGCCTCATCAAGAGTTGATTTGAGGGCATGTTTCTTGCTGTGTGTCCCTCTGAAGCTGCTAGTAATGGCTTTGCTTGGCTCTAAAATTGTGAGGGCAGGAGCTGTGTCTATTTTGTTCTTTTTTTTTTTTTTAATTGAAGGATAATTGCTTTACAGTGTCATGTTGGTTTGTACTGTACAACACGAGTCAGTCATCACTATATAAATGTCTGTGATTAGTCGCTCAGTTGTGTCCAGCTCTTTGTGACCCTATGAACTGCAGCCCACCAGGCTACTCTGTCCTTGGGGATTCTCTAGACAAGAATACTGGAGTGGGTTGCCATGCCCTCCTCCAGGGGATCTTCCCAACCCAGGGATCAAACCCAAGTCTCCTGCATTACAGGTAGATTATTTACCATCTGAGCCACCAAGGAAGCCCTAAAGACTGGAGTGGGTAGCCTATCCCTTCTCCAGGGAATCTTCCCAACCCAGGAATTGAACCGGGGTCTCTTGCATCGCAGCTGATTCTTTATCAGCTGAGCTACCAAGGAAGCCCAACTATGTCTATCTATCTATCTGTCTGCTGTGTGCTCAACCACTCAGTCTTACCCTACTTTCTGTGACCCTATGGGCTGTACCCCACTAAACTCTCTGTCCATGGAATTTTTCCAGGCAAGAACACTGGAGTGGGCTGCCATTTCTTACTCCAGGGGATCTTCCCAACCCAGGGATGGAATCTGCATCTCTTGCATCCTCTGAACTGGCAGGCAGATTCCTTACCACTAGCGCCACCTGGGAAGCCCATATGTATATTATCTTATTTAATCGCTCAGTCATGTCCTACTCTTTGTGACCCCATGGACACCAGGCTCCTCTGTCCATGGGATTTTCTAGGCAAGAGTACTGGAGTGGGTTGCCATTTCCTTCTCCAAGGAACTTCCCAACCCAAGAATTGAACCCAGGTCTCCCACATTGCAGACAGATGCTTTACCGTCTGAGCCACCAGGAAGTCTATATGTATATATGTTTATGTATATAGTCCCCTCCCTCTTGGGCCTCCCTCCTGAAACAACCACCCCCCCCCCCCCCAACCCTCCCAGGTCATCACAGAGCACCAAGTTGAGCTCCTTGTGCTACACAGCAGCTTCCCACTGGCTCTCCATTTCACACATGATAGTGTATGTAAACCAATCCCACTGGCTCTCCATTTCACACATGATAGTGTATGTAAACCAATCCCACTGGCTCTCCATTTCACACATGATAGTGTATGTAAACCAATGCTACTTTCTCAACTCATCCCACACTCTGCTTCCCTCTGCGGCTACATGGCCATTCTTTGTTTTGCATCTCCATTCCTTCCCTGCAAACAGGTTCACCAGCTACTTTATTCACTTTGATTGTGTTCTCAGAATCCAACATAGTGCCAGGTACACATAATAGGTATGCAATATAGTTCCTGAGGGTTGAATTAATTTTGCTATATAAAAGCTTGTATTTTTTGCTCATGAATATTTACATTCTTATCTGTCAAATCATATTCTCACTTTAAAATCTCTTCTGAAGATTTTTCTAATTTTCCACCATCCTTCCTTTATACATTCTGATGCTGGGGCTTGTTTAAAATTTCTCAGTATCACCTTCAACGTTCCTCTGCCCACCAAAATAATCAGTAGTATTATTATTTCTTCTCTGTGGCAGAGCACTACTGAGAATATATTTTTTTTCTTTCTAATACTTTCAGAATACTTTTTGAATTCTGCATAAATTACTCATAAAATGTGGCCAAAAAATGTGTACCATGTAAATACTGACATACCTTTACTTAAACATTTACATAAGTACATATATAGTATTTGAATATTAACTTACACATTTAAACACTAGTCAATGACATCTTTATATTTATATAAAATTTGAGAGTTGATTTCCACTTGTTTATTTTGGTTGGGTGTTTTTCTTTTTACACATTAATAAATCATTAAATTCCAAAATTATCACTTTGGAAATTCTGCCAAAACATGACTTTTAGAATTGTGAAACTATTCGTTCATGAAATAAAGCATGTAAGATATCTCCCTGATGAATTAAGTCTGAATTTCAATCATCAGTTTGTTAAGAGGGAAACAAAATGAACAGAATTCATCTCAAAAAAAGAAAAAGAAAGTAACCATAATAGATAACAGCATCCGTTCCAAAAATTCAGCCTCATAACTCCTGTCGCTGATTTAGGAAAACTGACATATATGAAATGAATCGCCAGTCCAAGTTCGACGCATGATACTGGATGCTTGGGGCTGGTGCATTGGGATGACCCAGAGGGAGGCTACGGGGAGGGAGGAGGGAGGAGGGTTCAGTTTGGGGAACACGTGTATACCTGTGGTGGATTCATGTTGATGTATGGCAAAATCAATACAATATTGTAAAATAATTAACCTCCAATTAAAATAAATAAATTTATATTTTTAAAAAAAGAGTTTTAAAGTACTAAAAACAACTGGGGAAAATTCTGCATCCTGGTTTATCATTACTGCTAATATTCTGGGAAAGCAACTATCAATATGGCTGTAAAGCACTGGCAGCACTTTTTTAGATGAAGACAATTTTACCAGCACCCATAGCTATGGGAAAGACTATAGCACAGCCTTTTCAAGGATCCTGAGGCTGGTCACCAGAACTCAGAAGGCCATCACCTCACACCTCACATTCTAGTCCCTTTTAAGAAGACTTGCGAAACACAAAGCTGCTAGGTTTCTGTTAAAACGCAGTTAAATCACACCATAAAATAGATAATTTCAGGAATACTAGTACCATGAAAACTTGCTTAACACTCTACTATTTATGAAATATGCATATTTCATTTTTACATTCATAAATGTTGAACACACACTGACACTCCATTAATAGGAAAGGCATTCCTTTGGACTGGAAAAAAGTTGATGTGAAATTAAAGCCTGACTATAGACACATCTTATAAAAATAATTGAGAATCAATTATAATGGAATTTTTCCTCTTAATGATGGAATCATATTTTCCTTCATTTAAGGGAAAAAGTTCAGTTCAGTCGTTCAGTCATGTCCGACTCTTTGTGAGCCCATGAATCGCAGCACGCCAGGCCTCCCTGTTCATCACCATCTCCCAGAGTTCACTCAGACTCATGTCCATTGAGTCAGTGATGCCATCCAGCCATCTCATCCTCTGTCGTCCCCTTCTTCTCCTGCCCCCAATCCCTCCCAGCATCAGAGCCTTTTCCAATGAGTCAACTCTTCGCATGAGGTGGCCAAAGTACTGGAGTTTCAGCTTTAGCATCATTCCCTCCAAAGAAATCCCAGGGTTGATCTCCTTCAGAATGGACTGGTTGGATCTCCTTGCAGTCCAAGGGACTCTCAAGAGTCTTCAACACCACAGTTCAAAAGCATCAATTCTTTGGCGCTCAGCCTTCTTCACAGTCCAACTCTCACATCCATACATGATCACAGGGAAAACCATAGCCTTGACTAGACGGAAAGGGAAAAAATTGCCAATAATATGTGTAGTTTTCTCTAAAAACCGAAGAATATAAAATCTCCATAGTTATATTTAACCGTATGTTTGTGAAGAAAGAATCTGTACTTGGCAATTCCATTTCAAACTAGCTTTCATTGTTTCCATGTATATATAACAATTCACCCTTCTTTTTAAATTAAACTTGTTTGTAAATGTACTTTGTGTTAATTCATATTAATAAAAGTTAAAAGTTAAAGTAAGAACATGAATTTTGCTGTCTTTAAAGGGGTTATAGGTCTTTAAATTACAAACAGTGAACAACAATACATATGCAAAAAGTATAGAGATTCCAGTGGTTTCTGATGAAGAACAGATGTGCATATGTGAAAATAATGTTATCATACAACTCAGTGAAATCTAAAGTAGTTAAGTTACTAAAACTTTACATATATATGCTCTGATTAAAAAAAAATTGCAGATGACTGAAATGACTATATTGTTATGTGTTGCATTGCTAGGACTCTTCAGTTTTCAACTGAGAAAAAAGACCTATTTCAACTCTTTTAAACGTTGATGTATGGCAAAACGAATACAGTACTGTAAAGTAAAATAAAGTAAAATTAAAAATAAAAAACAAAAAACATAAAGAGGCAAGAAAAAAAAAAAGAATTTAAACTTTTTCATAATAGAAACATGCCAGCCTCAGGTTGACTGCAAGAATGGCTTGAAGCAGGAGTTCATCAATTTCACCAAGACTTTATTTTTCTCCATCTCTCAACTTCATTTCCCTTCATCTCTCAAGTTCATTCCCTTACTTAATCCTGAAACAAATTCTCCTTTATAGTAATAAGATGAACTCAACTGGTCCAGAAATTACATCTACTCATGTTAAATGCAGAAAGAAAAATAAGCAAGTCTTTACCATAATTTCATTGATCACAGGCTGTCAATGGATCTGATTCATGCCATGCATCCATCCCTAAATTAAACACTGAGGTCAAGGGATGAAGTTCTCTGAAGTTGGCTTAGCCTTGGTCATATCAAGTCTCAAATCTGCAGCTTGGTTAGGGGTAGGGTGGACTGAGATAGAAGAAAAGCTGGTTTTCCAGAGAGAAATCAAGATTCATTTTCAAAAATGAGTAACTGGATGTCAGTGGTATAAAAATAAAGAGGTAAAATGATGTATGATATGTTGTAAAATATACACTTCACATTAAAATCATATAAGATTTATTTTCAATGCTAAGTAAGATCTTCATGTTCCTATAACTTAAATATTATTAACATAAATAATATTGAAAATTGACATTAGAATTGCATTAGGACCTTTCTACATCAATGCTATTGGATTTAGAACTTTGGATATCAGCTTCTTGAGGTAGTTCTAGCTTTCAAAATTTCATTTTGCATACATCTCTCACTATAAGTAGACAGGAAAATCAAATTAGATCTAAAGCAGCATTAAACTGTCTCCTAGCTTAGAAAAATTGATTTAAATAAAATGTCAGGTTTCAATTTTTATGAATACAGGGAGTGTTTTTCTATATAATCTCTAGTTTCATATCTATTTTATATATTATTGTGACTGGAGCAGAAAAACAGATGGAAAGCAATCAAGAAAAGGTGGCAAGGCTTTATAAATCATATCAAGGAGTTTGAACTTGGACTTTAAAGTAATGGTGAGCCATTTACACAGACAATTGTTATGTCTGTGGTTTTTTATATATCTAATCAGTATAGAGATTGCATTAAAAGGGTCAAGATTAAATGTGAGGAAACTCAGTAGTTCAGGGGAAAAAAAAAAAGATGTCAAGTAAATTTAAAAACAAATATTTGTTAGTGCTAGAAATAAGACAATTTGGTGATATGGTGTATATTAAGGTCCCTGTGAAGAAAACAAGTCAAATTTGACTCCCATATTTCTAGCTTAAGTATCTGATAGATATGGGTGTCATTTAACAGGAAAGCAAATATTAGAAAAGTGTATTTTGGTGATTTTTATTTCCTGGAAAATAGCTAGTGAACAGATAGAAAATGACCAAATCATTGCTGTTAGTGTTTTCAAGTCATCTGTGGGTTTTCACAAAGCAGCAAAAAGTGCGAGTCTTTAGAGCAAGTTCCCAGTTGAGATTGAACAAGATGGTGCCCTGTCTTCTTATGCCAGCTCCCATATTTCAAACAAGTGCCTTTTCCATGGTCTATTTAGTATCATGTATTTTGCAATTTTTGGTGTGCCTTCTGTTGGTGATTTCACTCTTCAAAGGAACCCCAAAGCTGCAATGCTCAAGTGCTGTCTGGGTTCCTAGATGACAGGCTCAGATATGCCTTATGGAGAAATGTTTGTTAGATAAGCTTCATTTAGGAATAAGTTAAGAGTGTTATTGTTTGTGAGTTCAATGTTCCTTTACAAAAAGGAATTTCACTGATAGGTATTTGAGCCTGCTTTGAGAAAGGTCAAATTTAGATATATATTGCATGATGAAGCTATGGAAAAGCCAGCTAAAAGTGAGGATTCATGAGATGTGGACAATTCAAATGTTCAAACACACCTGAAAAAAGAAAGTGTTAGTTGCTCAGTCGTGTCTGACTCTGCAACCCCATGGCCTGTAACCCGCCAGGCTTCTCTGTCCATGGAATTCTCCAGGCAAGAATACTAGAATGGGTAGCCATTCTATTCTCCAGGGAATCTTCCCAACCCAGATATGGAACTTGGTTCTCCTGTCTTGCAGGTAGATATGTATCCAAATTATATATTGAGTTTATCCTTAAACAATGCAAAGGTTAGAAATCAGTCAAACGTTCACTTATAACTTTACGGTCAGCTTTTTGCGTCCTTGGCTCAACCAACCACAGACCAGGTACTACTGTCATATTTACCATTAAAAAGAATCCACATGCAAATGGACACACTCAGTTCACCTGTGTTGTTCAAGGGTCAACTGTAGCACTTGTTCTGATTCTTGCTCAGGACCTATATTGTATTAATAGTTTTACTTGGTGAGTGTAATTTATGCTTGTCTATTCGTCAACCATTACCAACACAAAGGCACTGACTGCCTTGCATTTTTCTTTTTGCATTCCCCATGGTATGTTGGTTCTACATTATATCCCTCAAAACTTCCTGTTAAAGAAACAAAAGGTCTTTTGTAATGGCAAATTATCTTTTATTCATTTTAATGTGAAGGGAAAAGGTGGACTTCATAGCATTTATGAGCCATTTATTAGCTTCAGTAATTTGCCTTGCATTATCTAAGTTTTACTACCACGAAGACTGAAAGTACACACATAGAAATCGATCACACAAAAATAAAGTTGGTTAAAATTAACTGAAATGTGTTCAGAGAGATTCATAGGTAAATAACGACACTTCATTAGCAAAACAATGACTTAAATATCAAGGATACTAATAATCTAACAAATTTCACCAAAATGAGGCCATTATCTTTACAGTTTCAAGTACTTTAAAAGCTGCTTGAATTTCTTTCATGAGGAAGAGTATTAATAGGAACCTATTATTCGGGTTATAAATCAGTGTGTGCCCTTTGAAAATAACATAGGTTTCTAGCATATGAAGGATGTATACTTAATAACTCAGAATCTTTCATTTAAATAAAATATAAAGTTTCAATTTGAAAAGTTTCAATTAGTTTAAATAATTTAATGTGAAACAAAGTTCCTGGTGCACATGAAAGAACATAGTTAATATAAAGAAATATATTATACAAAGCCTCAAGCTGAATTCATTTCTCACTGTAATGTGCAGATGTTCAAATGATTTTTTAATTTGTTTAGTTCAGCAGTTGCAGTGAAAAAATCTAATTTGTAGGTCAAGAAACCTGTTTTTCCACTTAAGCATCTTTAACACTTACATAGCTCAATCACTTTATTCTAATTATATGGAAGGCAAATTAACAAATATGGGTAAAAGGAAATAGAAGGAAAAACCAATCCCAAATGACTAATATGAACAAGAGGGAAAAAAATTCATCACCGACAAAAATTATGGTCTCCAATATGTACTTGATCATTAAGACAATAAACACCTGCTAAATAGCTGAGAAAAGAAGATAAGCTAAAGACAAAGGAGAAAAGGAAAGATATACCTGTATGAATGCAGAGTTCCAAAGAATAGCAAGGACAGATAAGAAAGCCTTCCTAAATGATCCATGCAAAGAAATAGAGGAAAACAATAGAACGGAAAAGACTAGAGATCTCTTCAAGAAAATTAGAGATACCAAGGGAACATTTCATGCAAAGACGGGCACAATAAAGGACAGAAATGGTATGGACCTAACAGAAACAAATGATATAAAGAAGAGGTGGCAAGAATACACAGAACTGTACAAAAAAGATCTTCACGACCCAAATAACCACGATGGGGTGATCACTCACCTACACCTAGACATCCTGGAATGCAAAGTCAAGGGGGCATTAGAAGCATCACTGTGAGCAAAGCTAGTGGAGGTGATGGAATTCCAGTGGAGCTGTTTCAAATCCTGAAAGCTGATGCTGTGAAAGTGCTGCATTCACTATGCCAGCAACTTTGGAAAACTCAGCAGTGGCCACAGGACTGGAAAAGGTCAGTTTTCATTCCAATCCCAAAGAAAGGCAACGCCAAAGAATGTTCAAACTACTGCACAATTGCAGTCATCTCACATGCTAGCAAAGTAATCCTCAAAATTCTCCAAGCCAGGCTTCAACAGTACGTGAACCGTGAACTTCCAGATGTTCAAGCTGGATTTAGAAAAGGCAGAGGAACGAGAGATCAAATTGTTAACATCTGTTGGATTGTAGAAAAAGCAAGAAGAGTTCAGAAAAACATCTACTTCTACTTTATTGATTATGCCAAAGCCTTTGACTTATGGGGATCACAATAAACTGTGGAAAAATCTGCAAGAGATGGGAATACCAGACTACTTTACTGGTCACCTGAGAAATCTGTATGCATGTCAAGAGTCCACAGTTAGAACTGGACATGAAACAACAGACTGGCTCCAAATTGGGAAAGGAGTATGTCAAGGCTGTATATTGTTACCCTATTCATTTAAATAATATGCGGAATACATCATGTGAAATGCCAGGCTGGATGAAGCACAAGCTGGAATCAAGATTGCCAGGAGAAATATCATAACCTCAGATATGCAGAAGACACCACCCTTATGTCAGAAAGTGAAGAAGAATGAAAAAGCCTCTTGATGAAAGTGAAAGAGGAGAATGAAAATGTTGGCTTAAAGCTCAACATTCAGAAAACTAATATCACGGCATCTGGCCCCAGAACTTCATGGCAAATAGATGGGGAAACAGTGGAAACAGTGGCAGACTTTACTTTTGGGGGCTCCAAAATCACTGCAGAAGGTGACTGCAGCCATGAAATTAAAAGACGTTTACTCCTTGGAAGAAAAATTATCACCAACCTAGACAGCATATTAAAATTGATGTATGGCAAAACCAATACAATATTGGAAAGTAAATAAATAAATAAATAAAAGATAAATACCCTCTGGGGGGAAAAAAAATAAAATAAAAAGCAGAGTCATTACTTTGCCAATAAAGGTCCGTCTAGTCAAGGCTATGGTTTTTCCAGTAGTCATGTATGGATGTGAGAGTTGGATTATAAAGAAAGTTGAGTGCCAAAGAATTGATGCTTTTGAACTGTGGTGTTGGAGAAGACACTTGAGAGTCCCTTGGACTGCAAGGAGGTCCAACCAGTCCATCCTAAAGAAGATCAGTTCTGAGTGTTCATTGGAAGGCCTGATGCTGAAGTTGAAACTCTTATATTTTGGCCACCTGATGTGAAGAGCTGACTCATTTGAAAAGACCCTGATGTTGGGAAAGATTGAGGGCAGGAGGAGAAGGGGATGACAGAGGATGAGATGGTCAGATGGCATCACTGACTCAATGGACATGAGTTTGGGGTAAACTTCAGGAGTTGGTGATGGACAGGAAGGCCTGGGGTGCTGTGGTCCATGATGTCACAAAGAGTTGGACACAACTGAGGAACTGAACCGAACTGAACTGATGAACTCTTTGTATATTTTGGATATTAATGTTAGCCTCTTTATGGGTATATGGTGTGCAATTATCTTCTCCCATCCTGTAGATGACCTTTCTGTTTTGTTGAAAGCTTCCTTCACTGTTCCAAATCTTTTCAGTTTGATGTAGTCTCATTTGTTTATTTTTGTTTCCTTTGCCTGAGGAGAGAGATCCAAAAATATATTTCCAAGACTAAGATCAAATAGCGGACCACCTGTGTTTTCCTCCAGAAGTTTTATGTCTCAGGCCTTAATTTAAGTCATTAATCCATTTTTAATTTATTTTTATAGAGTAAGTCCCTTACATATGGACAAGTTCCATGCTGAGAGCATGTTCATAAATCCAACATATTGAGAAGTACAACAAAGTTAGCCTAGCTATCCAACTAACATGATAGGTTACATAGTCCTGTGCTGTGATAGGTTTACAGTACTTCTCACACAAATAATTCCTAAGAAACAAACAAACACAAAAAATAAAGAAAATAGTTTTAATCTTACGGTACAATACCTTGAAAAGTGCAGCAGTACGGTAAAACAGCTGGCATACAGGGACAGGCATCAAGTGAACAGGCAAGAAGTGTTACTGATTGGAAAATGGAGAGAAGGTGGGAGATGGCAGAGCTGAAGGATTGCCAGCAACAGAAGACAGAGCAAGCTGCAGTTTCAGTCATGTGTGATGCGGATGGAGGTTCTGGTTCCTTGATGGATTCAATTCTATGTACCCTCTTGAAAAAAATTACCCAGGGATGTCTGGATAATAGCTCTTTTGCTCATCACAGATGACATGATAGCACAGATTGCTTTCTGAATGGCTGCAGCAACCTTCATGTACCATTCTACATTCTATAGTCCTATGCCTCAACAATGAAGAGTCCCCGCAAATAAAGAAAATCCCCTTGCCATTCCCTGTTGTGACTCTCTTCCATTCTTCAGTTACTTCTTTTTCTTGTCTCTCTTAGTCCTTCCTCTGGGACTCCAATTCCATGAGGTCTTCATTAGTAAACTCCTTGTGTTGTAGAACAAGGGGTTCAGTGTAGTTATCCTCTTGCAGATCTACCTCCAGCTTCTTGGTGAGGGTCACTAAGTTGCTGAAGACCTCTTCGGACTCCTCATCCAACTTCTCAAATTCACAAAAATCACGAAAAATGTGCAGGTTATGGTTCTTCCAAACCCCATCGGTGGTGATGGCCTTAACCTCGCAACAAGCAAAGTCAGTTTTTTTATGATCTTGTAGATGTTACAGTCCTTCCAAAACTGTCACAAGGTTACTCCTGATTCACCACTAACCTTTACTATCTGACAAAAAAAAGTGTGGTGTAAATATTTCATGACAGTTTCTACAACTCCCTGGTCCATAGGTTGGATAAGTGAAGTAGTATTTGGTGGTAGATGGACTACTTTTGGGCTTCCTAGGTGGCACTGAAAGTGAAAGCAAAAGTTGCTCAGTAGTGTCAGACTCTTTGTGACCCCATGTACTATACAGTCCATGGAATTCTCCAGGCCAGAATACTGGAGTGGCTAGCAGCTCCTTTCTCCAGGGAAGCTTCTCAATCCAGGGATTGAACCCAGGTCTCCTGCAATGCAGGTGGATTCATCACCATCTGAGACACCGGGAAAGCCAGGTGAAGCTAGAAGTAAAGAACCCACCTGCCAATGCAGGAGATGTAAGAGATGTGGGTTCCATCCCTGGGTCGGGAGGAGTCTCTGAAGAAGAAAATGGCAACCCACTTCAGTATTCTTGCCTGGAAAATCCCATGGACAGAGAAGCCTGGTAGATTGTAGTCCATGAGGTCACAAAGAGTTGGACATGACTGAGCATACATACACATGAGCTACTTTGATGTTGGGACGAAAGTTGTGCATGAATGGGTGGTGGCCCAAAGCACTGTTGAGTGGCAAAAGAATGGGACATTCTTCTTCAAGCAATATTTCTCCACCTCTAGGATAAAATGATAGAAAAATCAGTCTTGGAAAATAGCCTGTATAACCGAGGCTTTGGGGTTACTCTTCCACACAACAGGAAGAGAACCCTTGGCCATGTTTTTAAGTGCTCTTGGGTTAATAATAAACTAAGAAAGACGATAGTTCCATATCACCAGAAGCAGTACCACCAAACAACAGATTTAGTCTCTCCTTTGCTGCCTTATATCCTGGCATCAACTTTTTCTCCTTACTGATGTAACTTTAGTCTGGCAACATCTTTCAGTACAGTCTTGTCTCATCTATATTAAAAATCTGCTTGGGTAAATATACATCTTCATCAATAATTTCTTGAAGTGTTCAGGAAATTCCTGGGCAGCTACCATATCTGCACTTGCTTCCTCATTGCTTACTTTTACATTGTAAAGATTGACTGTAGTCTTGAACTGATAAACAGCTGTAGGTGGTGATGTTTTAGCTACTAAGTCATGTCTGAGTCTTTGCAACTGCGTGGACTATACTCTGCCAGACTCTTCTGCCCATGGGATTTCCCAGGCAAGAATAATGGAAAGGGTTGCCATTTCTTTCTCCAGGGGATCTTTCCGACCCAGGAATTGAACTCCTGTCTCCTGCTTGGCAGGTAGATTCTTTACCACTCAGTCACCTTGGAAACCAGCAAAAGCTAGCATTAAAAGATGTGCCCTTTGATTCTTCACCATTTTTCTTTCTCAAGTTTTCATAAAGGCTTTTATCTTTCTCTTGAATCAACATTAAGCTGAGCAGGACTTGATGCTGATGCTGATCCTGCATCCAAACATTGAGAACTTTTTCAATCTCCTCTGTCACTTTTCCATGCTTCTTTGATATTGTCAACATTACTGACACAGCAGACTTCATATGTCCCATGATTTTGTCCTTGTGCTAACAGTTCAATGAATGAGCTTTATCTACCATCTTTTCACCTCACTCCACTCAATAATTTTCACTTTTATTTCCATTGTTATTGCTTGGCACTTCTTAGCAGTACCAACTACATCATCACTGCTTTTACGCTTACTTCTGGACATTCCTGAACTTGAAATAAAGGTACTGTACTACTGTAATCTATACCATACTGTGAAGTGCACAAAAGCACAATTGCTTGTAGAGGATGCATGCACCTGACAACATATGTCAGACATGCGAACTAATTTCTGTAACTGAACATGCAAAAACACATTATCATCTTTGAAAATTGGCAACTTGAAGATCTGGATGTAGAAGACTTACTGTGTAGTGTGAGAAAGTAGTTCAGTTTGATTATTTTCCATGTAGCTGTCTAGTTTTCCCAGTGCAATTTTTTAAAGAAGTTGTCTTTTTCTCATTGCATATTCTTGACTCCTTTGTTATGGGTCAATTGAACACATAAGTATGAGTTTACTTCTGGGTTCCTGACTCTGTTGCACTGATTTATGTGGCTTTTCTTGTGACAGCATCACATTACTTTGATTACTGCAGCTTTGCAATGTAGTTTAAAATCAGGGCATATGATACCTCCAGCTTCTTTGTTGTTGTTGTTGCTGTTGTTTTTCTTCTCAAAATTGCTTTGGTGTTTGAGGAATAATATGTTTTAAAACAAATTTTAGAATTATTTGTCCTAGTTCTGTGAAAAACTGCAGTAGTATTTTGGTAGAGATTGCACTGAATCTGCAAAGTACCTTTGGTAGTATAGTCATATTAACAGTATTAATTCTTTCAATCCATGATTACATATATCTTGCCATCTGTTTGGGCTGTCTTCACTTTTTTTCATCAGTATTTCATAGTTTCCCATGTACAGGTCTTTTACCTCCTTGACTAGATTTATTTCTTGATAGTTTATTCTTTCTTGTGCAATTGTAGATGAGATTTTCCTAATGTTTTCCTGATAGTTTATCACTAGAGCATATCAACAGATTTCTGTACATTAACTTTGTATTCTGAAAATTTACTAAATTCATTGATGAGCACTAATAATTTTTGGTGGAGTCTTTAGGATTTTCTATATATAGGATCATATCATCTGCATAGTGACAATTTTACTTTTTTCTTTCCAATTTAGATTCCTTTTATTTCTATTTTTTGGCTGACTGCTTTGATTAGGACTTCCAAAACTATATTGAGTAAAAGTGGTTGAGTGTCCATCCATGTCTAGTGCCTGATCTTAGGAAAAAATGCTTTCTGCTTTTCACCATGGAGAATGATGTTAGCTGTGGGCTTGTCAAATACGGCCTTTATTTTGTTGAGCTATGTATCCTTTACGCCCACTTTATTAACAGATTTATCACAAATGGACACTGAATGTTGTCAAAAGTTTTTCTGCATCTATTAACATAATCATATAATTTTTATACTTCAGTTTGTTACTGTGGAATCTCATGTTGACTGATTCATAGCTACTGAACTATTCTTACATCACTAGAGGAAATCCCACTGGATGATAGTTTATGATCCTTTTAATGTACTGTTGAATTTGGTCTGCTAATATTTCGTTGAGGATTTTTGTATCTATGCCTATCAGAGATATCAACTTATAAATTTCTATTCTGTGGTATCTTTCTCTGGTTTTGGTATTAGGATGGAGCTGGTCTTGTAGAATGAGTTTGGAAACCCTTCTTCCACTTCAATTTTCAGAACAGTTTGAGAAAAATAGGCTTTAACTTGTTTAAATGTTTGGGAGAATTCATCTGTGAAACTATCTGGCCCCAGACATTTATCTTTTGGGAGTTTTAAAATTATTGATTCAATTTCATTCCCGGTAATATCTGTTCAAATTTTCCATGCTTTATGATTTGCTCAAGCAAATATATGAGATTGTAGGTTCCTAGGAATTTACCCATTTCTTCTAGGTTGTCCAATTTATTTCTGTATAATTGTTCAGAGCAATTTCTTAGGATCTTTTTTATTTCTTATATCTCAGTCATAACATCTCCTCTATCATTTTGATTTTATAGATTTTGACTCTGTCTCTTTTTGTTCTTGATGAGTCTGGCCAAAAGTTTATCAATTTTATCTTTTCAAAGAACCAGTTCTTAGCATCCTATTTTTATCTCTATTTCACTTATTTCTGCTCTGGTCTTTATTCTCTCCTTCTTCTAATTCTGGGTTTAGTTTGCTCTCCTTCTTCCAGTTCCTTTAAAGCTGGGTTATTTAAGACTTTTCTCATTTCCTGAAGTAGGCACGTATCACTATAAACTTCCCTCTTAGAACTGCTTTTGCTTCAGCACAGATTTTGAACCAGTGTATTTCTGTTTTCATTTGTCTACAGGCATTTTTTAAAAATTTCCTCTTTGATTTAGTCAGTGATCCACAGGTTGTTTAGTGGCATATTGTTTAGTCTCCATACGTTTGCGTGGGTTTTTCTGTAGCTTTTCTTATAGTTGATTTTTAATCTCAGACAATTGTGGTTGCCAAGGATACTTGATATGATTTCAATCAATAAAATTATCCTTACTTGTTTTGTGGCCTATCATGTTATCTATCCTAAAGAATGTTCTAAGTACATGAGAAAAGAATGCATATTTTGCTGCTTTTAGATGGAAGTTTCTATAATAATCTATTAAACCCAATTGGTCAAATATGTCATTACTGCAGCATTTCCTTATTAATTCTGTCTGGGTGTAATTGGGGTAAGTTTGGTGTTAAAATCTCTTACTACTGTGTTTCTAACAGTTTCTCCCTTCAGATTTGGTGACAGAAGTTTAGTATTCTCATTTCTTAAAATTCTGCTTCATTTTTTTCTGTTCAACATGGATGAACATTTCCAGTGATCTTTCAGTTTTCTGATCCACTTCTTGGCATCATCTAATCAACCACTGATCTCCTCTAGTGTATTTATGTCAGTTAGTTATTCTTTAGTTCTGTTTAGTTCTTCTTTATATCCTCTCTCTCTTTGTTAAAATTTCACTGTGTTCATCTATTGTTCTCCTGGGTTCACTGAGCATCTTTATGATCATTACCTTAAATTATTCGTTGGGTAGACTGCTTACCTCCACTTCATTCAGTTCTTTTTCTGAGGTTTAGTTTTGTCTACTCATATGGAACATATTCCTCTGTCTCTTTATTTGCTGAATTTTCTGAGCTTATTTCTCTGTATTAGGTAGGTTGGTTGCATTTCCTGATCTTGGAGAAATAGTTTTATGTAGAAGCCATGTTACAGAACCCAATAGCACATCCTCGCCTGGTCACCAGAGCCATATGCTCTAGGTATGCCCTTCATGTGACCTGTGAGGTTTCTTCCACTGTGGCAAAGCCAACCTTTGTGGGCACACTGGAGGCAGCTTAGTTGAGCCATGTTTAGGGCAGTGGTCTTAGGGTCCAGGGGCCACCTTACTGGTACAGACCCCCTGAGGGGCAGAGTTGGGTCTTGGTCACTGCCTATAGGGCCAGGTGGGACCTGCTTGGGAGTGGGTAAGCCCAAATTACTAACAAGATGGAGGGAGAATCCCTCAACAGTGGTTGTTAGCACCTCTGCCCTTGAGATAGAATGAACTCCTGAAGATGACTGCTGTCAGCATCTGCATGCATGTTAAGTTGCTTCAGTCATGTCCAACACTGTGCGACCCCATGGACTGCAGCCTGCGAGGCTCCTCTGTCCATGGGATTCTCCTGGCAAGAATATTGGAGTGGGGTGCCATTCTCTTCTCTGGGGTATTTTCCCAACCCAGGAAGGTCGAAGGAGAATACCTCAAACAGTACTTACTAGCACCACTGCCCTTGAGATAGAATGAGTTGCTGAAAATGACTGCTGCCAGTGTCTACATCCCCAGTAGGAGGTCAAACTTACTGCCTCTCTGGGGTGATTGCCAATATGAGCAAGTACTCTGGCCCAGGATTCTTTCAAATACTGCCTGTGTGCTGGGACTCCAAGCATATGAGATTCTGTGTGTGCCCTTTAAGAACAAAGTCTCTGTTTCATACCACTTTCTGGCTCTCCATGGGTACGTCCTGCTGGCCTCAAAGCCAGGCATTCTGGGGGCTTGTCTCCCAAGTGCAGATCTCCAGGATGGAGAGCCCAAGGGGGTTTCACACCCCCTTGTTCCTTTAGGAGAATTCCTATAATTGTGATTATCCCAATTCACGGGTTGCCTACTTTGGGGTGTGAGTGTTAATTATAACATGTATCATTGTGGTTTGTTCTTTATAACTTTAATAGTGGAAAATATGTTTTGCTTATCTTTAGGTCTTACTCATCAATATTTGCTCTATAAGTACTTATAATTTTAGAGTGCCTGTGGAAGGAGGTAAGCTCAGGGTCTTCCAACTCCACCATTTTAGCCACACATTTGGCATTTTTTTCTAATATAACAAAATAACTAAGAATTATTATTCTCTTTATATAACTGAAATAGATGGGGCTCAGGAAGTTCACTACTTGCCCATAATCACACTGCTAGTAAGTCATGAAGCTGGGATCTAAAAGAATTGCAACTTTGCAATGAAAATAAAATGAATCTTGAAGACTTATTCTCATATTTCTTACAGTTTATCTCATAAAAACATGAGATATAAAGGACTATAACTCCTTCTGGACAAAAATTCTTTAGAATTAGATTTATAGATAGAAACCAAAACCCAAATTAGATAAGCAATGTCACTGAGGTGAATTTCTTTCCTACATAGTATCAGAAAAAGAGGTGAACTCAAGTTTGATTCCCAGATCATGGATCTTGTTATGTATCAGATTTCTTCTGCCATGTCTCCAGTACTTTTAACTTATCAACTTTTTTAGCCTCCAATTGAATTTGATTAGCTACCTCTAATAAGCATTTTTAAAGGAAAAAAAAATGATAATGACCAATAATGGAATGACAGCTATCTTTCACTGGTCTAATAATTTCCATCATCAGTTCTATGGGGAAATGACCACTTCTAGGTAAAAAGAAAAAATAAATAAAATGTTACACTTTTTAAATCAAAATAGCCTGTCTCATTTTTAAACAAGGTTTTAATTTCTTTAGTACATTAGTGCTGTGGTCATTGTAAACATGCAGAAAGCAAGTACTTCTAGTTCTGCATAGGATAATATTCTTGGAAAGAAATGTGAAATTATTCTGAAAAAATATTTTACTCCCAATATTATAGCCAAGGGTTATTTGTTTTCCTGTGAGCACAACAGTAAATACTAAGCTGCCATTTCAATTGCAAAAACAAATAATGTGTGAGCCTTTCCTCACATGACTTTTTTATCCAAGCAAGGATTGAACAGGAATGGCATGAATTAACCTCTAATTTCCTAATGATATCCAAGACACAAAAGGTGTTATTGAACTTAGAGCCAACAATAAATGCAATAAGTCTTTATTCATTATGGGTTATTGCCCAAATATTTACTTTACCATAGTCCATTTGAGAAAGCAGCACTTTAGTTTTAAGTGTTGAACATAAAATATATAATCATTAAAGGAGAAGAGATTTATCTTTTATGGGGGTTTCCTTCTTACTGGCTCATGACTGCTTGTCAGTAATAAAAATTGATTAGACTATCCCTTTCTCATTTGGTAGAATTATTCCCTTGACTGGTGACATCAACGTATTTGCAACAACCCATCTGCCAGGCAGGCAGTTTGGCCTAAAATGTACTGATAAAAGGAGCAGAAGCAGGCATGGGAATTTTGAAAAAAAAAAAAAAGCTATTGTATTCAGTCAAGAACAGAAAAATTTAGGCAATACATCTCTGTGCATTAGATTGCCCCATATCTGTTATGCTTACAGTTAGGTTGTACATAAATATTTAACTCTTGAATGTGTATCTTAATGTGACTGAATGGCTTTCTTTAGAGCAAATGTTGGGCTTAAAGTATTTAAAACAACTTCCATTTAAATAATAATGCTAGAAAAAAAAGAATATTATGTCAAATCAGAGCAATTTAATAATAACTTACAGTGGGAGCATATTTTATATATTCAATCATCCACAGTATCTCAAAAATAAAGTGCTAAATTAAATAATACTAAATGCAAAAAGAATTTTCTTAAATATATCTGTCACTGTTCATTAAAATAAATATATTAAAACATGAAACACAAGTTTGCTGAAACCACAAATTATTCAAAGCGCTCTATTTGGGAGCAATAAATTCATAAAGAACAAATACTGATAGCTCTATCCATGTCGACAAAAGCAGCTGAACGTCGTTTTCATTTTTTCAACCCCTCGATGTTTTAGCTTACTCTACAGTACCTTTCTTGTGAGTCAGATATTGATGACTGAAGTCGTGGAAAAGGCACGAAAGTGGAGCCACAAGGAACTAGCTGTGGAGACATTATGATCTTCTGCTCAGGTATTTGTTCAAGAGAAAGAAATATGTTTACAGCCACAAACTCCTTTCATCCTGTTGCAAGATCAAAGGAATGGAGTCTTTTGCTTTTACCATGACTTTAGAAAGATTTTATGGGATGTCAACATTTCAGATCCAGCAGCTGATTCTAACTCCTTTAATGCTATCTGTAATTCGGCATTGCTTGACAGACTATTAAGGAAATGTTGATGATGTAGGAAGAACAGACTACGTTAACGTGATCATTTCACAGAACACTGTGCATAGTGAATAAGTTGTCACAATATTCCTCTCTGCTACTTTCCACAAATCTTTTATTTATCTGTATTTATTCTCGGGATGTTTGATGTTCAAAATATAGAACATATCACTTGTTTCAGAAAACATAACGTATATATCTTTCTCCGGTCAATAAACTCTAAAGAAGAATTTGAAAAAGAATTTTTTTAAAAATCTGAGGAAATAGATTGAATATAAAGAAATATATTAGCAAATATAACTGAATCATACATTGCTGTACACTTGAAATGAACACACATTGTAAATCAACTGTACTTCAATAATAGAAAAAGTATCAACTTATCCTCAAGAAAAAGGACTTTGTTATAGATTCAAACTTTTTATGCTAAAAAAAGATAAATAATTCAGATGCAATTTTCAGAAAAGTCCATGGTTCTGAGACTATGTCTACCAAACATATAAGCCTTACAACTCAGAAGAATGTGAGTGATTATATTTCAAACAGCAAGGTCTTTCTGCAATTCACATATATATATATATATATATATATATATATATATACACTAAATGTTATATTCCAAGAGAACATTACTGTTTAACATGTGCCCTTTAAAATGGCTGACATATTGAAGGATATGGATACATGTATAAGTATGGCTGAGTCCCTTTGCTGTGCACTTCAAAATATCACAACATTGTTAATCAGCTATACTCCAATATAAAATAAAAAAGTTAAAAAAATAAGTATATGTGTAGAAGTTTCATCCAGGCATAACAATAATGTATATATATACATGAATTAATAAAAATATAGACATTTATAAAATATACATCTCATTAAAACACAGTGATAATGTTAGGAAGATGTTAGCAATTTATATGATGACAATGGTGCACAGAAGTATATAAACTCTTTTTGTAATTTTGCTCATTATAATCTTGTTTGGATTGTGAAAAATCAAAGCAACATAACTGCCCAATAATAGAAAATCAGATAAATATTTTCTATATATCAGTAAGCATGAAATAGTAAGCCATCACAAATAATTATGGAACACTAATCATAACATATTCAGTGGAAAAATAGTAAATAAATAAACAAAAATAGGTTACCAAATGCTATTGTTGTTTGATTCTGTTTAGATAAAGCCTAAACATTTCAAAATAGAAAAAAAAATCTGGACTATTATACATCAAGTTATTATCATTGGTGAAATTATGTTTCAGATTTTTTTCTGAAGTGGTTGTTTCTAATCAATGTTTTCCACCTTTCCCATAGTGACCACGTACCACTTATGTAATAAAAATAAAGCACTAATGACAGAAAGTGCATCAGTGGTACCAAGAAAAACGACTATCACGGTGTTTGACCATGGTTTTACTTCCTAATATGTAAAATCACTTTGAAATCATTTTCTGGATGTCATCTACGAAGATCCAAATAATTGCTCTCTGGTGACATTAGGTTATTTTCAAGGACATTATGCTGGAGATCACATCATATCCAGAGTCAGAATCTAGAGATCCTCATCCTAACTGCTACTTACTAGGCTTGTTGTTATTGTTTAGTTGCTAAGGTGTGTCCAACTCGTTGCAACCCCATGGACAGTAGCTAGCCAGACTGCTCTGTCCATGGGATTTCCCAGGCATGAAATACTGGAGTGGATTGCCATTTCCTCCTCCAGTAGATCTTCCCAGCCTGGGGATCAAACCTGTGTCTCCTTCATTGGCTAGTGGATTCTTCACTGCAAAGCCACTAGGGAAGCCCACTCACTAGTTGCCTGGTTCAACCAATTGGGCTTCAGTCCCTCCCAAATTTCCAGGGCTATCTGTTAAATTCAGAAAAGAAGTCAAAAAGAACAAATTAAAGGTCAAATACCTAAGGTAAATAGCAACTTTACAGAACATAAGTTTTGGACCTAATCACTGAAAAGTGAAAGTGTTATTTGCTCAGTCATGTCTGACTCTTTGGACCAGCAGGCTCCTCTGTCTATGGAACTCTCCAGACAAGAATACTGGAGTGGATAGCCACTCCCTTCTGCAGAGAAATCTCCTTGATCCAGGATCAAACCTGCATCTCCCACATTGCAGGTGGATTCTTAACCATCTGAGCCACCAGAGAAGCCCTAATCACTACCAGGGATCCAGCACCATGTTACCTCAAGATCCTCATGACTTTTATTCTTCATAAGAGACTATGGGGGTTGCTCCTTCCACTCTTTCTGGTACAATGTATGGACTTTGTTCTTCAAAGCTTAGGGGGCATTTTCTTCTCAACTGAGCTAGACCCATACTTTTTCACGAACCCAATTAGAGAAAAGATTTCACAGTTATTAGATAAGAACTCCCAAGGAGACTTTCTATTTTTTTTTTTGTTTGTTTGTTTTGCTCTCAGAAAAGAATGTTTATTTTCAAATCATTTCTTTTTTAAAATTTATTTTAATTGGAGACTTTCTAAAGAACAGGGTACCATGTGAAGATTATAATTTTAGGAAAAAGGACAAAATTCAGAGCCACAGGACATGCACAGATGAGCTAACTATCAGACGTTGAACACAGCAACGTTACTTAAGTGTTCTGAGATTCTCAGCTTCTTCAAGGTGGTCAAAGTGGAGCAGTAATTCTTACTTCCCAATGTTAACTAGAATGAAATGAGAATGCAGGTGAAACACCTAATATAGACACTGACATGCAGTAGCATCTTGATTGTCTTTTTCATATCTTTATTGGGCTAGTATTCATAACCATCATTATCACATAAGATTGATGAATTTTTACCCCACAGAGGACTGACATTTTAGTAAGCATCTCAGTATTATCACTGAGAAATGTAGACTTGTAAATCTATTGAAATAGCAAAAATAACTCAAGGGTCCAGAGATGATTACAGCAGGATCTCTAGTCAGGCTGTGCTAGAGTCTCTCTCCATGAAGTAATCAGAGATGCCTTTATTCCAGCAATTTAATGTAATTAGACCAAATGGCTGCTGGTGGAAGTGCAGAAGCACAGCTGAAGCAGTATAGCATTTACAAGTTTTACAAAGTGGTAGCAGGGAGTACCTGGGTCTGTGAGTTAACTATGCATAGTTGTCAAAATCCTCGAATTTGTAATTTAGCTTCCTTTGCTCAATACCATATTAAGTGTGTATGTGGGGGGGGGGGGGAGGTTTAGTAAATAAAGTCTTCATTAGTGTTGTTTCCCTCTTAGGAAAGGAATGCCTTATCACATGTTCACATCCATTTATTTCACAGTGATTGCAAATGAGAATCAACAGAAATAATATTCTGATTTAAAACTTTAGTCCATGAAACATTTTTCAAAAACATCAGAGTTTGGGCTAACAGTGCATGCTGCCAGGAACAACTCATTCTGACTCTGAATAGTATCATAAACACCAGCACTAGCCAAGCAAGAATCAGGGAAAAGTAGGTGATTTGTACCATTTCCATGTAATGTATTTGGACATCATTTGAGTTTCCAGAACTAAATCAGCAGAATCATTCAACAGCTAAGTTCATTTTTCAAACTTCACATGCTGGAACCCTTTAACATTTCCAAGCTCACACTTGGAACATGAGTCTTATTAACCAGAACGGAAGGAAAATCTTGAGATAAACAAGAGAGAAGATAGAATGCTTGAGACCACCATATGTTTCTTATTTCACGAAAATGTTCATCATCATACTCTTTAGCAGAATTCCATGAAATAAAAATAAAAATTCAAAGAATTGTGACTACATTGCAGTCTCCAATAATTTATCAGCAGAACACAACTTTTAGAACATTTAATGATCCCCTGCGTCTGAGCCAAAATAAATTATTTCTGCTTTCCATTTGAACTTTTGCATGTGAAAAGGGATGTTTACAGGATTAATACCCCACTCTATTAATATGCTTGGATGCATAATCTGGTTGTTGAGCTTTTCTTATAAACCATGGCTTAAAACCATATGATTTATAACATAAAGCAATACAATGTAATAAAGTAGCTCAGACTGCTTACCGCCTCATACAATTCTGGGAATACTGCCCCTCCCCCAGCAAATATTCATTGGTCACTCAAAATTTACCCCTTCGTGAGGACAGCAGTAGCAATTCAAAAGCAAAGAAGATCCTCAAATAATTGACATACACAGGAACTTCTATTTGTTCACACTAAAATTTCATTCTTTTACTGAGCAAACTAAGGATTATATACATGACAGAGTGGACAGAATTTGCACTGCCAAGTTAGTGACTCAGGTGATTATCAAGGATACTACAGTTCAATCGAGGTATTGCTAACACCCACTGAAGTATTTTAAATCACAAGGTTTTCTTTCAGATGCTGACAGAATGATTCTGAGAACAACTATTGATATATGAAGTTCTCTTTCAATGTTCAACAATTATTGGGCCTCTCAAGACTCAATGTAAACATGAAAATTATCCCTCAATTACAAAAAGAGATCATGGTGGAGATAACCTTATGTCTCAGAACAAGAATTACTTTGAAAGAGAAATATGGTGATACAGAAAGAAACAGGTTTTAATAGGAACCAATGATAAGTGATAGCTATTATGGATCAATGCATCTGGGAACTGTTCAAATTCTTCCATCTTCTGGGATGCTTAGTGTCCCAAACTGTAAAATGAGATATGACAGCTTCCTCCCAGTCCAGAAATCTAGCATTTCTTTAAGTCAATCCATGTAGAAAGAAAAGCCTCAGCTTGGTTACAGATGCATTTGTCTATTCATTCAATAACTTGTGTCTTCTTTTGTCCTTGATAGCATACATACAGCAGTGAATAAAAGAAAAATAATGTTCTCACAGAGCTTATATTAGAATCAGAAGAATCAGAAAATAAACACAGTGATAAATGTTCAATTACAAGCTGAAATAAGTGCTATGGATGGAAACTTCTAGGTGGTAATGAGTGGGTACATGGAGCCGTTGGGAGGCAGCAAAGTCCTCTCCATGGGTATCACGTTGTCTGAGCCAGTGGACTTTTCACTGTTAATGTTGTTCAGTTACTCAGTCATGTGCAACTCTCTTTGACCGTACGGACTGTAGCCCACCAGGCTCCTTTGTCCATGGGATTTCCTAGGTTAGAACACTGGAGTGGGTTGCCATTTATTTCTCCAGGAAATCTTCCTAATGCAGGGATAGAACTGGTGTCTCCTGCATTGTAAGCAGATTCTAATTCACTGAACCACCTCATAGATAGTCCAAAGAGTAATTTTGTTCACTGAAATTTGATTTTCATTCACAATTTGGGGATAACACAAGATATCTGCTTTAAGCCCCAATATTCTTGCACTTAATGGACAAAAGTTTGGAGGGTGATAAATGAGGGTGAAAAAGATTTCTTTTTTACTTAAGAAATAAAGGTACTGGGGAGAAAACCACATTTTGAAAACACTGCTTCCCACAGCTCATAATTGTTCATATTCCAATGCCTTTGATAGATAACCACTTTTTGTACATTTATATGTTGAGAGAAAATCACAAATAGAGGTATTGTTCCATGGAGTAAACTGATTGCCTAGTAGACTATGAGGAAAATTGTTTCTGTATTCAAAGCACACACTGGCTAGGTACATTATTTTAAATTTCTCATTTTGAAAGCCTTCTCCAGGCAATAAATATGCACACGCCACAGAATTATTAGTAAGATAATATTTGCTAGACTTAAGAGACTAATTATTTGAGCTGATATGTCCTAAGATTTTTCTCAAATGAAAAATAATAAGGAAGTGGAGATACTAAGGAAGCTGTTGCAAACTAAAATTAAGTAGAAAATAACATAGCAAAAGAAAGCTTGCAATTTAGGCTTTAAAAATTTTAAAGAAAAAAAAACAAAAAAGAACAGGAGCCCACTTGGACATTTGATTAAAAGCTAAAACCCTGAGATAGAAGAAAGCAAACTCAAAATACACAAAAATTAAGATTTATTGATTTATCAATGTATTATATATATATCTTAAAGATCTGTAAGAAAAAACAGACTGTTTTACAGAACTGACACTCTTTCACTGATTTCTCCCTGCCAAATCATCTCAATGAGGGGACAACAAAGACAGATGAATTGTTAACCTTTCAGTAATGGAGAAAAATTCTTGCAATTCTCCTAGGGAAGACTAGCTACATGAATTACATACTAGAGATCATTTAAAAATCACCCAACTCCCTTTTCTTTATTTTTCTGATTCTGTTATGGAAGTATGATTTTTTTAATTAATTTTTTATTGACGGATAATTGCTTTACAGAATTTTGCTGTTTTCTGTCAAACCTTAACATGAATCAGCCATAAAAGGGAGGGTTATATGTATACCTATGGAAGTATGATTTTGATTATGATTTCCATTTACATGCATATGATTTAATGAGAACAAAGTCACTACCCTGATATTATGGACTGTATCTTGGTCATACTATAGTGTGCTAAGCATGAATCAGTTGGTTTGAAACTACAAACTCTGGATCCACTCAGGAAATGAGATGTGCAGCATTCCAATAGGAGTCTGAGACACTGAGCCGTGGCCTTATTAAGGAAAGGCCAATGATATATTCCCCAAATGGCCAATTACCCTCCTATTTTTTCTTTAATTTCGCTTTCTCTTTGAAATCTCAAAGGACACAATTCCAAATTTTTTAATCATTACCTATCTGTAAAAATGTTTGTCCTAAAAGTTATTCACTTGAAGGCAATATTAAAAGATGTTCAACATTGTTAAGAGAAATGCAAATCAAAACTACAATGAGGTATGACCTCATACCTGTCAGAATGGCCATCAACAAAAAGTCTACAAATAATAAATGCTGGATAGGGTGTGGAGACAAGGGAACCTTCCTACATTGTTGACAGGAAAGTAAATCAGTGCAGCCACTATGGAGAATATTATGGGGATTCCTCAAAAAAATGAGTTGCCATTATGCTCTAGCAGAACACTATAATCTGAAAAGATACACGAACCTCAATGTTCACAGCAGCACTATTTACAATAGCCAAGACATGGAATCGACCCAAGTATCCACTGATGAATGGATAAAGATGTGGTACATACATACACAAAGAACTATTACTCAGCCATAAAAAGAATGACATTTTCAGCAACATATATGCACCTAGAGATTAGTATATCAGATAAAGAAAAATATCATATAATATCACATATGTGCAATCTTAAAAAAATGATACAAATGAACTTATTTACAAAATAGAAACAGACTCACAGACTTAGAGAACAAACAAGGTTACTAAAGGAAAAAGTGAGGGAGGAATAAACTAGCGGTTTGGGATTAAACAAAAAACACTACTGTATATAAAACAAACAACAAGGACCTACTGTATAGCACAGAGAAGTATAGTCATTATCTTGTAAAAATATATAATGGAAAAGAATCTGAAAATGAATATTTATATACATATACTGCAAATCAATTATACTTCAACTAATAATAATAATAAAAGTAGTATCTATAATTCATAGGAAGTGGGAAAACCAGAGACCTTGAATCAATTAATGACAATTTCAAGGAAAAAAGACAACTGAAAACAACTCTAGCAAATATTTGAAAAAATATAGTAAAATTTATCTCAATCTGGGCTCTTTAAATACAGTCCAAGAAAATTTTTTTTGAATAATGCTCATTTTCTTTGTACATTTCTTTGTACTTTGGTTTTGTGGCATCACGACCTTACAGGACAAGGATGTTATATGTAATATGTATATTATATGTTATATCCTTTGGACTTCAGCTTGCCAGGCTTCTCTGTCCATGGAAGTTTTCAGGCAAGAATACTGGAGTGGGTGGGACTTTTCTCCTCTAGGGGATCTTCCTGACTCTGGCATCAAACCCATGTCTCCTGCATTACAGGCAGTTTCTTTACCCACTGAGCCATCAGGGAAGCCCATGTGTAATACAAGTTATAGGTATTCACAGGGAATCCTAACCTGAAGCATCTATAACTATATATGATGTTATCATATGAAAATGAGACTTTACTAAAAAATTACTCTCAAAATTTTCTAACTTCTTACTATCCTGGCACTACTCAAGTTGAAAAATTAACTTAAAAATGTATTCAGAATATTAGAGCTTGAGAAATGAAGTATGCACTTCCATAAAATGTATCAATATCTCTATCTGAATATAAAATACATAAATAAATGGCTTTAACTCCCTCTTCGTGTTTTATTAGGTTACAGATTTATATCTTATTGAAGTGAGAGCATTCATGCATTTCATACAAAATGTTGTTAAATAACTTTCCAAAGACAGAAATCAGAAATGGATACAAAGAATACTTTTATATTTCAATGAAATTATCAATTATAAACTAACTGAGCTTCTTCAGTTATAAAAACAAATAGTAGGACTATTTAATGAAGATTGAATAAGCATATAAGAAAACAAGATTTGGATAAAACAAAGTATACAGAAGATCAGTCCATTATTTCATTCAATAAACATATGAGTTTTCCATGTGTATTGGGCATTGGATGGGCTACTGAGAATACTATGGCCTCTTAGGATTTTCTGAAGTCATTATTATGCATACATAAAACGTAGTCATTGGCATGTTTAATATTTTTCAATAAGCTTCTCACTTTTTAACTGTAGATTTCTGACTTAAGGTGTATGAATCTCAAAATAGTAATATCTTGGTGGTGAATTAATCACCAAGTCGTGTCCGACTCTTGCAACCCCATGGACTGCAGCCTGCAGGGTTCCTTTGTCCCTGGGATTGCTGAGACAAGAATATTGGAGTGGGTTGCCATTTCCTTCTTCCTTATCCAGGAACTGAACTTGGGTCTCCTGCATTGCAGGCAGATTCTTTACCGATTGAGCTATGATGAATATCTAACAGTCTGTAAAAAACAATAAAAATTAGAAAAGCTAATGTTTTTAATGGTAGTAACGTCTATTATGTAGAACAGCATTATTCCATGTTCTTGCCAGGTATTTTCAACACACACAATATTTAGTTTTTATTTTAAGTAAACTATTCTTTTTCTCTTTCTTTCTTTCCTTCTTTAATTCTTTCTTTCTTTCCTTTTTTTTAAAGGGCACTTTTCCCCTCCTTTATCTCGGTAGTCATTATGTAATGACTTCACCTCTTATTGATAGAATAAAGTGTGATGGTATGATCTTAGCATTAGCTTCTGCTTTAAATCGTGGCAGCAGATAAGGAATAAATTTTTTCTCTGACATCTGCAGGTCAGTAACTGAATCTTCTAATTCTTAGCCTTTAAACAATCACTGAAATTAAAGACACTGTCTGATTTCTAATGCCCTATTATTTGGAACCAATAATTTAATTAATCACAGAATGCTCTTGTACAATGGAGATAAACCCACAAATCTAAAAGGACTTTAGACGGTATATTTGTCTGGGCTAAAGAGAGAATATGTTAAGGGCATGGCTGATGACTGTAGAGGGGTCATAATCAACCGATTGATTAGAATATTTCAAGCTACTAGGGCATGCATGTACATGTTGAAGTCTATTTTTAAGGGTAGCCAAATTTTGCTATCAACAATATGGCTATAATTCAATGCTGTTGTTGACTAAAAAGATCACACTTAATTATTTTAAGTTCAGAAGAAAGAATATGTGCTTTAATGTATTTTATAATCCCTCTATAAAAACATTTCATTCTTCCTCAAACCACTGAGAAAAACAATCTTCTAAAACTGGCTGTCATCCAACATTTTGAACATCTGAGGATTCGAGAGGAAATGAACTGAAATTACAAAAATAAAAATTAAATTATGCATATAACTGCAAGTCAGGACCATATTTGGAAAAAAAAAAATACTCAATTTTAAACTCCATTTGCCAATTTTCCAATCCAATTCCCCTTAAAAGGAAGCTGGATAAATCAAAATCATTCAGGTGAAAACTACGTAATGAAAGTAACTATGAATTCAATTTTCCTGTTTATATCTTTGTGAAAATAGCAGATTGAACATCAACCGACCAACAGGCAACAATAAAACTATGAATACCTAAGTTCATGAGCATAGAACTGTGCTAAGTTCTATGGAACTATGTGAAAGCAGCATATTTATTACACTGAAAAATAGACGTTCAATTCTATAAACAAGGAGTATGATCAATCTCTGTTAAAAACTATAACCATCTCTTAGCTAGGACATAACCTTGGAAATGTTGCTGATCCTTCTCCTCCTCATTACTTCATCTATAAAACAGAAATAAGAATATCCACTTCATAGACTTGGTGACTGGATTAAGTGAGATAAAGTACCAAGTGTCTGGTATCTACACATTACTCAAAATTATATCTCTTCCCTAAGTAACAGACTGAATTGAACATATAAGAGAAAAACAATTAAGGTATTTAATAATCAGCACTTTAAATACACTTAAGCAAAAAATAATCAATTAGAAATGAAATGAATTTTGTTTAGAATCCAGCAACATATCTTGCTATACTTCAGGGCTCAACAAACAATAGCCCAGAAACCAAATCTCACCCACTGCCTGTTTTTCTTTTTTTATACATAACTTGTGAATGAAGCACATTTTTATATTTTAAAATGTCTGCAATAATTTCAAAGAAGATTTCATGGCACATGAAAATCAAATCTCAATGTCCATAAATAGTTTTATTTCTGCTCAAACATATTCATTCATCTACATGTTGTCTATGGGTTAAAACAGCAGAGCTAACTAGTTATAAAAGAGCCTTTACAGTCTACAGGGCCTAGAATAATTAATATCTGATTCTTTCCATAGGAAAAATAAGTTGATTCCTGTTTTAATAAAGAGAATATCCTATCTTCTGCCATAACCTATTTTGTTATGTTTTAGCAAGACTTTTAAGACTCACTTTTTGATTACGCAATATTTGTTTCAATTATCTTATAATGCACTCTAGACTTTGATCCAGGCTATATCCTACGCGATGAAATGATTTAGGACCCTAAGAAAAACACTTAATGAATGGATGGATGGATGGATAGATGAAAGTAAAATAAAGAACTAAGTACTGTGAGATATCATATGTTGTCATAAATTGATTATATATAACTATTTAGCAACTCTGTAAGCCAAACATTCATTTAAAATGTAGTGGTGGTGCTGTTAAAAGCTACTGACTGATAAGTCAAAGGAATTCACTAGAGTTAAGCTTCATGCATAAGAAATTCGGTTCTTGATTTAATTTGTAGCTTCCAAACAATTGTATTTGATATGTAGATAATTATCCCATCTGTCTCTCAGTAATATCTTAGAGAATTAACATTTTAAGGTACTGTAATTGTAAGGATTCTAAATCAGAAGAGTAAAGTTTAATTTCAACAAACTGTTTTGTGTACATTTCATAAGGGATTATCAATCAAAAGTCTCTTCTAGTATAACTGCAGAAAGATAAATTTTGTCAGACCCAAGAGCAACTTAAAAAAAAAAATCACACCACCATCTTAATATTCTCTAATGTAAATCTGTGAAAGTAAGAATAGAATGCAAAAGAAAATACTGGGAAATAAAAGGGGATAAAAGAAAATATTGGGAAATAAAAGGAGACCAGACAAAAAACAAATTTTTAAAAATTCTAAAGTATATCTTTAAGTTACATTTTTTATCTTTGAGGAACCATTCCATGTTGGAACAATGGATATCTTCAGGACTTCTAATATAATGAAAAAGAATGCACAAAATAAGACTTTATGTAGTTACTAGTACTTGTATAAAGATGAAAAATGAAATGTGTGTGTGTGTGTGTGTGTATATATATATATATAGGCTTCTCTGGTGGCTCAGACTATAAAGAATCCAGAGACGCTTTATATGCAAGAGTCCCAGGTTTGATGCCTGGGTCGGGAAGATCTGCTAGAGAAGGGAATGGCTACCCACTCCAGTATTCTTGCCTGGAGAATCCCATGAACAGCGGGGCCTGGTGGGCTACAGTCCATGGGCTTAAAAATAGTCAGCCATGACTAAGCAACTAAGCACACACGCGCACACACACACCTGAAACAAAGGACCAGCTTAACTGCCTGTGAAAATGGAAATAGGGAGAAGCAGACTTTCATTCTATTTCTTCTATTTCTGATTGCACACTTTCAAAAATTTTAAACATGTGAATGTATTAATATTAAAAATTATTTTTGAAGACATATACAAATTTTATATAATTTTAAAAATGACTTATGCATACACATTTCCTATTTTAGTACCCCTCTCCCAAACTAATAGAAGTGCTTTAATTAAAAGTGGTTTCAATTATAAAAGAAAAAGGGCCACTTTGGGTATTTTGGATTTAGCAGTTGGAAATAAATTTGCCTAGTATGTCTCTAGTCTGGCAGTGAATGCTGTTATATGTTAGAAACTTTCTGATGGTTTGGGCACATCTTTGATGTGATTCCATATTCTAACTGAACAGGTTTTTCATCCTAATTTGTTCGCAGACATAAAATTCACTGGAAAAAAATGCCCGGAGCAGTGTAAGAGCACAGCGGCAAGCTTGGCACTTTCATGTCTCATTATACATGTTCAAATTTGTTTTGTAATACAAATAATGTCTCCCATGAGACTAAGCAGTGTGGTTTTCCTCAGGATGTAAGCAGTTGAGAAAAGTCTGGAATAAAAACTGACTTCACAAAAATAAGAAGAGTGGGTTCTTATCTGAAGTTTATGAAATGTTCCCCTGGACAAGAGAAAAAGAAAAAAAAAATAATCCTCATTCTCAGCAAAAGGTTAAAAAAAATTTGCTGAGTGGACAAGTCAAAAGACTAGCAGGAAAGCATGTTTTGGTCAAAATATACTTCTATTTTCTCCAGACATGCCAGAAGTTAACAGCAGAACTTACAGTTCCTGTGAACTATGAGATATTTCCCACAGCCCTAAATCCCAAAAACAACCACATAAAAAATGATCTAGGTTTGGACTTTTACTTTCACCAGAGGTTTTCGCAAATCAAAACCAAAGCCTTTGGAAGCTAAGTAGGATATAATTATGCAGTGATTGTAAAATAAAAAAGAAAGCCAGGGAAGAATAAAGCCACCTCCATGGGTTTAGCGCTGATCTTCACCAGGACATGAAAGGAACCACCTGGGTTGAGGGAAGGAAGGAGAGAGATATAGTACCAGAGTAGGAGCAGAGAAAAGACCTTGGGGAAATGCTCTGCCTGGGAAAACTGCTAACATCACCAGGGACCCAGAGAAACATGGAAGCAAGACTGCATTCCACTTGACTTTTTTCTTTTCTTTTTTATTTGGAGTACACTTGCTTTGCAATGTTGTGTTAGTTTCTATCCTAAAACTCTGTGAATAAGCTGTATGTATGCATATAGCCTCTCTCTCTTTGACTTCCCTCCCATTCTCCAGCATCCCACCCATCTAGGTCATCACAGAGCAAGGAGCTGAGCTCCCTGTGAAATACAGCAGCTTTCCACTAACTATCCATTTTACACATGATAGTGTTGTCAATATTTATATCAAACATACTCTCCCAATTCACCCCACCCACCCCTTCCCCTACTGCCCCTACACATCCATTCTGCACATCTGTTTATCTGTTCCTGCCCTGCAAATAGGTTCATTTATACCATTTCCATCGTCCTCAGTGAGCAGTGCAAAGAAATAGAGGAAAACAATAGAATGGGAAAGACTAGAGATCTCTTCAAGAAAATTAAAGATACTAAGGGAACATTTCATGCAAAGATGACCTAAATAAAGGACAGAAATGGTATGGAACTAACAGAAGCAGAAGATATTAAGAAGCACTGGCAAGAACATAGAAGAACTGAACAAAAAAGATCTTTATGACCCAGATAATCACGATGGTGTGATCATTCACCTAGAGCCAGACATCCTAGAATGTGAGGTCAAGTGGACCTTAGGAAGCATCATGAAGCTAGTGGAGGTGATGGAATTCCAATTGAGCTATTTCAAATCCTGAAAGATGATGCTGTGAAAGTGCTGCACTCAATATGCCAGCAAATTTGGAAAACTCAGCAGTGGTCACAGGACTCGAAAAGGTCAGTTTTCATTCCAATCCCAAAGAAAGGCAATGCCAAAGAACGTTCACACTACCACACAATTGCACTCATCTCACACGCTAGTAAAGTAATGATCAAAATTCTCCAAGCCAGGTTTCAGCGATACGTGAACTGTGAACTTCCTGATGTTCAAGCTGGTTTTAGAAAAGGCAGAGGAACCAGAGATCAAATGGAAAACATCTGCTGGATTATCAAAAAAGCAAGAGAGTTCCAGAAAAAACATCTATTTCAGCTTTATTGACTATGCCAAAGCCTTTGACTGTGTGGATCACAATAAACTGTGGAAAGTTCTTCAGAGGATGGGAATACCAGATCACATGAGCTGCCACTCAAAAATCTGTATGCAGGTCAGGAAGCAACAGTTAGAACTGGACATGGAACAACAGACTGGTTCCAAATAGGAAAAGGGAGTACATCAAGGCTGTATATAGTCACCCTGCTTATTTAACCTATATGCAAAGTACATCATGAGAAACGCTGGGCTGGAAGAAGCACAAGCTGGAATCAAGATTGCCGGGAGAAATATCAATAACCTCAGATACGCAGATGACACCACCCTTATGGCAGAAAGTGAAGAGGAACTCAAAAGCCTCTTGATGAAAGTGAAAGAGGAGAGTGAAAACGTTGGCTTAAAGCTCAGCATTCAGAAAACGAAGATCATGGCATCCGGTCCCATCACTTCCTGGGAAATAGATGGGGAAACAGTGGGAACAGTGTCAGACTTTATCTTTTGGGGCTCCAAAATCACTGCAGATGGTGACTGCAGCCATGAAATTAAAAGACACTTACTCCTTGGAAGAAAAGTTATGACCAACCTAGAGAGCATATGGAAAGGCAGAGACATTACTTTGCCAACATAGGTCCGTCTAGTCAAGCTTATGGTTTTTCCAGTGGTCATGTATGGATGTGAGAGTTGGACTGTGAAGAAAGCTGAGCACTGAACAATTGATGCTTTTGAACTGTGGTGTTGGAGAAGACTCTTTAGAGTCCCTTGGACTGCAAGGACATCCAACCAGTCCATCCTAAAAGAAATCAGTCCTGTATTGGAAGGCCTGAAGTTGAAGCTGAAACTCCAATACTTTGGCCACCTGATGGGAAGAACTGACTCATTTGAAAAGACCCTAATGCTGGGAAAGATTGAAGGCAGGAGGAGAACGGGACAACATAGGATGAGATGGTTGGGTGACATCACCGACTCAATGGACACGAGTTTGGGTAAATCCAGAAGTTGGTGATGGACAGGGAGTCCTGGTGTGCTGCAGTCCATGGGGTCGCAACGAGTCGGACATGACTGAGTGACTGAACTGAACTGAACTGAACTGATATCATTTTCAAGATTCTGTACATATGCATTAATATACTTTTTTAGTGAATTTATTGTGATGTAATTCATATAGCTTCAAAGCGAAAGTGTTAGTCGCTCAGATTTTCCACACCTTAGAGATCCTATAGACTGTAGCTAACCAGACCTCTCTGTCCATGGAACTCTCTAGTCAAGAACACTGGAGTGATTTGCCTTTCCCTTCTCCAGGAGATTGAACCTGGGCATCCTGGATTGCAGGCAGATTCTTAACCAACTGAGCCACCCAAGGAAGCTTTCCAATATTCATGTATGGATGTGAGAGTCTGACCAAAAGAAGGCTGAGCACTGAAGAATTGATGCTTTTGAAGTGTGGTATTAGAAGACTTTTGAGAGTCCTTTGGACAGCAAGAAGATGAAACCAGTCAATCCTAAAGGAAATCAACCCTGAATATTCACTGGAAGGACTGATGCTGAAGCTCCAATACTTTGGCCACTTGATATGAAGAGCCAACTCACTGGAAAAGACAGTGATGCTGGGGAAGATTAAGGGCAGGAGAAGAAGGGGGAGAGGATGAGATGGCTGGGTGCCAACAACTCAATGGATGTAAGTTTGAGAAAATTCCAGGAGACCGTGAAGGACAGGAAAGCTTGGCGTGTTGCAGTCCATGGAGTCTCAAGGAGATAGACACGACTGAGCAACTAAACAACAGTGACTATTCATATAGCAGAATTTTGACCTATTTAAATCTATTTATCCAATTCAGTGGTTTCTAGTGTATTAGCAGAGCTGTGCAACCATCATCAAATCCAATTTTAGAACATTTTCAGCCCCTCCAAAGAAAACCTACATCCATCCACCCATGAGCAATGGCTCTATATCCCACTCTTGTCCCACCCTCAGCTCCTGGCAACCACTAATCTACTTTGTGTTTTTATAGAATTGCCTATTCTGAATATTTCATGTGAATGGTCATACAATATGCAATCATTTATGACTGACTTCTTTCATTTAGCATAATGTTTTCAAGGTTTACCCATGTTGCATATTGCACCAGTACTTAATACATTCTTGTTGTTGAGTAGTATTCGTTTGTATGGACATATCACATTTGCATTTATTAATTTCCCTATTGAGGGGCATACAATTTGCTTCCGTTTGGGTGCTATTATGAATAATGCTCAGTTGTGTCTGCTCAGTCGTGTCCAACTCTTTGCAACCCTGTGGACTGTAGCATACAGGGTTCTCTGAACATGGGATTCTCCAGGCAAGAATACTGGAGTGGGTTGCCATTTCCTTCTCCAGGGGATCTTCCCAACCCAGGGATCGAACCCAGGGATCATACCCAGGCCTCCCACATGGAGGCAGACGTTTTAACCTCTGAGCCACCAGGGAAGCCCTATGAGTAATGCTACTATAAACATTCATGTGCAAGTTTTTTTTATGAATGTATGTTCCCCTAAATCTTGAGTAAACACCTAGAAGTGGAATTGCTGGGTCACATGGTAAATCTATGTTTTACCTTTTCAGAAACTGCCAGACTGTTTTCCAAAGCAGCTGCACCACTTTACATGCCCACTAGCAATATATGAGGGTGCTGACTTCTCCCTATCCTTGTCAACATTTGTTATTGTGTCTTTTTATATCAAAACCATCTCAGTGGGTGGAAGGTAGGTTCTCATTGTGGTTTTTACTTGCAGGCCTCTGATGGTCATAACGCTGACCATCTTTTCTTGCGTTTCATGGCCATTTGTACACGTCCTTTGCAGAAAGGTCTATTCATATCCTTTACCTACTTTTTAAAACTGGGTGATTTGTCCTTTGATTATTGAGTTGTAAAAGTTGTTACATATATTGTAGATTACAAATATATAGAATTCAAATATATGCCTTGCAAATATTTTTTTTTCTGTTCTGTAGACTGTGTTTTCACTTCATTTATGATGTCCTATGAAACACATTTTAATTTTAATAAAGTAAATTTATTGTTATTCTTTTGTTAGTTATACTCCCGGTATCATACCATATGTCTTTATCATGTGTGTTCAGTCACTCAGTCATGTCTGACTCTTTGCAGCCCTAGCCTGCCAGGCTCCTCTGTCCACGTGATTTCCCAGTCAAGAATACTGGCATGGGCTGCCATTTCCTCTCCAAGGGAACTTCCCAAGCCAACAATTGAACCCATGCCTCTTGTGTCTCAGGCATTGGCAGGCGGATTCTTTACTACTAGAGGCAACTGGGACGCCCCTGTGTCTTTATCATAGAGGAAACTACATAACCTCTGAGAAGTGAGCCTAATGAGTTATTTGCCATCTTGGAGCCATATGGGTCTTCTAGTGATAGCAGCCAATAATTTGACATTCATATTATCAACAGATGGACATCTTCTCATAACACTGTGTGTTTTTCAAGTAACCTCTGTGTGTACCCTGAGGCCACAGTTCAGAACATTCATCAGTCCTGAAACAGAACACTGGGGCTAATTTCTAAGGATAGTGATTGTGCAGAAGTAAAATTCTAAACATGAGGGTCTAGGGCGTTATGAAACCTCCCACTTGTAACAAAACCTGTTACTATTATGTTGAAACAGAAGAAAAACAAAGAAATCTGTCTGCACAGACAGAGTTCCAAAAAAAAAAGAGAACAAGTAAAATGGAGAAAAACAAATGTAAAACTTTATCAAAGAAAACTGTACTGAAATAAATGAAGCTAAAATCCATAGCAACTTTTGGCACACTGTGATAGTTTTGATAGTAAAACTAAGATATTCTGGTAAAGTTACCTAACTTTATAGAAAATAGTTGTATATATATTCTCTAAGTACAAGAGGGGGTGTTAGGTTATATCAAAGTGATCTGAGATTTCTTCAGGAAAATAACCTCTGAAAACATAGCAATATCTCCAGTATAAAGCAACAACGAATAACAAGATAAGTACATATCCATGTACTTTGTTTTTTGTTTTTTTATTTTAGTAAAAGGACCACTTGCCTTCTCAAGAATTCAAAAAGCTAAAGAAAGCAATACTCACTGGACTGTCTTTCGGAGAGAATATCTAATGAGATATTTGCATTTCAGAAATAAATCAAAATAAAAATAGGATGGGAAATGTGATAAGTGCTACTGATAAGATAATTATACCCCTAAATAAAGAAGTAAGCTTAAACAATTAAAATTATGATAGTAGAATGGAATGTGAACATTAGAAACCTTGCCATTGCAAAAAAATTAAAAATTGTTTTCAAGAAACAAAATCGGGAGGCTGAAGTGCAAGGCAGTGAAAGATATTTACTTCCCCATCCTTCATTAGACAGATAACAGATGTCTTCAAAACTTGAAACACATCCATCTCACAATGTTATCACATTTTAGAAGACATTTAAAATCTAAGATCTCTTCTTATAAAGAAATGCTTGCTTCAAGTTCAGCAATACCTTCAATTACATTTAAATTTCTTTGTATTTATCAATTCTGAATAATTCTGATTTCAGAAAAAAATTAACTTAGCATCTTTATTTTCAATGTTTTATATATAGCATGATTCCACTTCAGCAAAATTCTCTCTCAGCATTTCCCCATCTATCCATCCCTCTATTTGTATCTACATTCGTCTGCATCTGTATACGGAGACATCTAAAATTATCACGTTAACAATGTTTTTTTTCTGAGTGGCTGAGTGAGTTTCCTTATTTACATTTCTTTACCTTTATATCTTAAATAAACACATGTAATTTATACAAAAACAATACAGCTTTTTAAAACATTATTATTAAAATTTCATAAGGTAATATATTAAAAGTAAACTCCAGTCTGGTATAGCCCAAGAAAAAGCATTTTATAGTAGCCCTCCTCAAATTTTAAAACAAATACAAAATACAAGTCAACTAGGAATCTTATAAAATGCTGGTTCTAATTCAGTTGGTTTGGACTGGATCCAAAGATTCAGTATTTCTAGTAAAAGCCCAAGGCCATCCATTGAGCAATAATAGATTTTAAGGAATTTCATGGAGTTACTCATTAAATAAGCAAAACATTTATAAGCCATGGAAATGAGTATATGAGAGGAATTAGAGAAAACAACAGTAACTAATAGTGCCAGTCTATGTTCGATACAGGATACAGGATGCTTGGGGCTGGTACATGGGGATGATCCAGAGAGATGATATGGGGTGGCAGGTGGGAGGGGGATTCAGGATTGGGAGCTTGTATACACCCGTGGTGGATTCATGTCAATGTATGGCAAAACCAATACAGTATTGTAAAGTAAAATAAAGTAAAAAAAAAATTATAAAAAAAAATAAATTAAAATAAATAAATAAATAAAATATTAAAAACCTATTTTGGGCACTGGGCTTCTACAATAAGTCACTTAGGAAGATCAGCTTATATAGTTGTCTTTTTGTTGTTGTTAATTCTTTTTAGGTTTTAGGTTCTGGTAAACCAGTATTCTGTCATTCAATGAAATTTGCAATTCTGAAAGTTCATTTTCTTCCATCTTTCTCAGTAAGGACTCTATTTTTTAACACCTGAACTCTAGGGGGAATACTATGTGAGAAAATTAATTGGAGAAAAGTCATACAATTATTTTGGAGAAAATGGGCCCACCCCACAGACTGAGAATAGTCTAAGGAGTAAAACCTATAAAATTATGTATAATTTTGTGTGACCTGAGGCATGTCAGAAACTCCAAATATTCCATCTATAATTTGAATTAAATCCTTCTAAATCTCTGGCAATATACAGAAATCCTAGGCCACTGTTTCTCAAAGAGCATTGGAATCTGTTAGAGAATGTATTAAAAAACGGACATTCAACGAGTGGGGGGCCTAGACTCCAAACGTGGACTTTCAACAAGTGATATATACTAAAAACTGAGAACTTGGAAGCCTGCTACTTAGTTCATTCAAGTATTTATTTCTTATTGCTAGCTGAAAGCAGAGTTTAAATGGAAAAGGCCTGGGTATTTTGGTAGAGGTTAAACTAAATGGCAAGTTATAAAAGTCACCACAAACCTTTGCAAGAAGAAAGGAGTTCAGTAAAAAACCTCATGGGCCTTGACTCCTGAATATTTTCAGCAAGAAGAAGATGGGCAGGAAAGAAGAGGGTGGAGTGTGAAAGAAATGTAGGTGAGAAGGCCCCAAAGGCAGATCGCTAGTTCTTACAGATGTCCTAAGACTGGCCTGTTTCTTTCTTCAGTCAAACAAACTCGAGCTAGAAATGGTCTTCTGGTTCAGTACCACCGATTTACAAATGACGAAATGAAGAACCCTCAAAGTTAAACAGTTTTGTGAATCTAGGGTCATAAAGGTATAAACGAAATGCAGGTCTCTCTTGCCTTTTAGATATAACTCTAAGACTTCTCAGAAGCCTACTTTTTCAACAGATATGGAAGTAGATGTATTTATAAGTATATACTTTAAAATCAGCAACTATCTCTAATGTATATTCTCCATCTGTTCAAATATTTCTTAGGAGTATAGAACTGTACAAATATAATATCTGTTACATATATATTCTATATACTGTTATAGATTATAACATGTTAATAATATCTATTCCACTATATGTTATGACATCACAGATGTTATTACCGTTCAGTCACTAAGTTGTGTCCGACTCCGCATCCCCATGGACTGCACCACAAAAGGCTTCCTGTCCGTCACTACCTCCTGGAGTTTACTCACACTCATGTTCATTGAGTTGGTGACGCCATCCAAGCATCTCAACCTGTCATCCCCTTCTCCTCCTGACCTCAATATTTCCCAGCATCAACCTCTTTTCGCATCAAGTGGCCAAAGTATTGGAGCTTCAGCTTCAGTATCAGTCCTTCCGATGAATATTCAGGTTTGATTTCCTTTAGGATTCACTGGTTGTATCTCCTTGCAGTTCAAGGAACTCTCAAGAGTCTTCTCCAGCATCACAGCTCAAAAGCATCAGTTCTTCAGTGTTCAGCCTTCTTTAGGGTCCAACTCTCACATCCATACGTGACTACTGGAAAAACCACAGCTTTGACTAGAGGGACCTTAGCCAGCAAACTGTTATCTCTGGTTCATAAAACACTACCTAGGTTTGTCACAGCTTTCCTTCCAAGAAGCAAGTGTCTTTTAAGTATAATTATAATGTAATATAATGTAATAATTATATAATTATAACATTATATATGCATGTTATGATACAATAATTATAGCTGTATAATAGAATAATTATAACACAATATATGTATACATATGTGCATGTATGTTACATTATAATTATACTATTACATAATTATAATTCTTATATAGCATGTATATATAATATATATATACCATTATATATTATACTATGTGTCATTTTATTATAGATATATTATTTCTATTATATATATAATAACATATAGAACACATTTTATATTTTTCTAGATATATGGTTCCAAATATAACAAACCAAGAGATAACCAACAAAATGGTATAAAAAAAATAATGATAATATTCTTGCTGCCACTGTGTGAATTTCAGCATCCCTTTCTGGTTCTAATTCTTTTCTTTGAGTACCGTAACTTTATAACTCTAAGCGCTAAGCCAAATAGTCATAGCCCCAATTATGAAATAAACACCAACCACGTTTCTTCCTATAAGCTCCACATCAGGATGATTTTACATCCATTTACTGAACTTCTAATAAACTTCAGCCAATCACTGGACAGTTAAAAATTCTTTGATAATTTACATTTTTTGAGTATTTAATAGAAACCAACAGCTTGTCTCTAATTCAATCCCACTCCCATATGTTTATCATCAGCTTAAACAGGGGAAAAGCACTGTTCAAATAAACTAACTTTCAAAATGTGTGTACTTTCTCAGCAGGAGTGAGAGAAAATTGAAACTCAAAGATTCTGGCAAAATCAGTTTAAAGTGATTGTCTAGATTCCTCTTAAGTGTTTTGCTTCCAGTACCATGTGTAAGAAAAAACACAAAATGAAGATCAGTTATTTTAAACATCACACATTTTGTGATCACTCTGTCAGAAAAAAATGTGGATGGATTTTTATATTACATATGATTCCTGTTAGGTATACTATTATAATAAAAGACTGTCAAAATCAAGAAAATAACTTCATCCTTGTAGTCTTTCTATGTTATCTCTTGTGTTAACATATAGGACATCATTTAGGATTTTAAATGTAGACTACATTTATATTTTATCCATGTACACAGGCTTAAAAATAAACACAAATTCACTTGTACAGGTTCTAAAATAAATCAGCCAGTAGACATGAGATCCACTCTGTTTCTCACTTCTATTCCCTTTCCACTTAATTATCATGGGAACCTTTTTTTTCCCTTCAGATCGATACTTCTTGTTCTCAGAACCAAAGGCTGTGGGAACAGTAAAAAAAAAAAGAAAAAAAAAAGCATGCTAGGAAAAGAGGCATTGTTGGTAAATTCAAGTTGACCTCATGGGACATTTGAAAGTGCCACAGGGAAATTATGTTCCTAATGATATCCTTTTCTCTACTTATAAGCAACTCTTCACATTCATATATTTATGATTCTTGAGTTCAGATATTTGCAGTTTTGCGAGACCAAGCTCTCTCAGTTCAAGGTGTGTGTTTTTATAGCACTGCCGTTCATGACAGGAGTCACTGAAAAAAAGTGAGTGGGCTCAGCATGGCTTCCAGGAGGTAAATCAAGCTTAGGAGCTTCCTGTTCTTGCCTCATCCAGGCCTGAACACTTAGAGATTGATGGGGATTAACTCACACATAAGGGCTTCCCTGGTGGCTCAGTCAGTAAAAAGACTGTTTGCAATGCAGGAGACCAGAGTCTCGCCCCTGGATCAGGAACATCCCCTGGAGAAGAAAATGTCAACCCACTCCAGGATTCTTGCCTGGGAATTCCATGGACAGAGGAGCGTGGTGGGCTACAATCCAGAGGGTCACAAAGAGTCAGACAAGACTAAGTGACCAAAGCCACACAACTCATGAATAAACACTCTCTGAGATCATTCAATTTACTTTAAATCCATAACTTCTCTTGAATTATTTTCATCAGATGCAACACAAAAACACTGAGCAATAAGAACTGTTTTTGTTTGGACGTGAGGAACAGAACATAAATTTGATGTTTCGAACTGTTTGCCTAAAGAGTAGAACTAGAGGGAATAGGAGAGTCAGTAGGTGACAGGTAGACGTGGGGCTTTGGAAAGAGTTGAAAACAGAAGAACGGTTTTTAAGAAGAGAAAAATTCTGAAGTGCAGAGAGAAAATGACAAAAATAAACTCTACTTTGCTAGTTCACTTATATCGTGGTGACTGCAGTTTTTTTGCAAGCCAAGGACATACAAGGTGGAATCATACAAAATTAAAATTTAGGTGTTCTTCAAAAGCTGCTTTCTTCTATTCCTCAGAGAGACATCTTCTCAATCATCCATGAAAGGTGAACACCAACCTTGGCAGTCAGTCAGTGACAGGGAATCCACTGCCTTTATCAGGATGAAGTCCATTCCTAAATACGAGACAATTCTTCCTGCAGCTTCTTATTATCTTACTGTTGCTCTGAATCATAACCAAAGCAAGTTTCCTTTTTTCAATTAGTTTAATTTAAAGAACACCCAATGGGGCAGGGAGGTCCAAGAGGGAGGGGATATATGTATATATACATTTGCTCAGTCGCTTCAGTCACGTCTGACTCTTTGCGACCCTAGGGATGGTAGCCCGCCAGGCTTCTCTGTACCTGGGATTCTCCAGGCAACAGTATTGGAATGGGTTCGCATGCCCTCCTCCAGGGCATCATCCTGACCCAGGATAGAATTCAAGTCTTCTGTCTCCAGCACTGTAGGGCTACCTGAGAAGCCCAGGAGATAGATATATATATATACACACACATATAGCTAATTCACGTTGTTGTGCAGTAGAAGCGAATGCAACATTGTAAAGTGATTATACTCCAAGAAAGGAAGGAGGGGAGAGAGGGAGGAGAGAGAGGAAAGAAACAAAGGAAGGGAGGAAGGAAAGAAACATCTACTGTAAGCTATATTTCAGTCAGTTCAGTTCAGTTCAGTCACTCAGTCGTGTTCTGCTAGGTAAAAAGGCTACCATCTAGCAAGCATCTTCCCTCTTGCCTTCGTTCTGCTGGAAAACATGACAAGCTAAGTAAGCCTAGGCTAACTCCCGAATGCTGGGCCACTATCTGGAGAGAAACTTTATGGAGGAGACTCAAGTAACTCCAGCCAAAAGGCTGCACCAGGACCACAACATAAGTGATACCATCTTGGACCTTCCAGTCATAATCAAGTCCATCAGGCTGATATTTCATAAAGCACTTTGCTAAGCCCTGTCTGAACTCCTAACCACATTATTGGGAGCAATAAAACATCTGCTTTTTTTTTTTTTTTTTTAAAGGCTACCGCTTCAACTCAAATAAACAAGGTGGTCACCTCCTTCAGAAGTTTAAATATTTCCAGGCATTTGAACGAGTTCTTATACACACTCTCTACCCTTACACTTTAAGGCAGAGAAAGTTTTCATTCTTCTACCTGACCTAGTTGGTATCCTCTGTGAATTAGTGCACTCATAACTAACCACAACATGTGAGACTAATTTTGAGGAGTTCATAATGCAGTAGAAATCTGGACATTATTCCTATATTAAAAATCATATGATTTGTGATACATCAGAAATATTCATAAATATAATGAATCTCAAACTCTTAAAAATTCTACTATCTTTCTATCCTTGTCTATAAAGAAACCATAATACTCGCCTAACCAATTTCAACTCCTCCCTAGTATCTGAATCATTTCAGTTCAGTTCAGTCGTTCAGTTGTGTCCGACTCATTGAGACCCCATGAATCACAGCACGCCAGGCCTCCCTGTCCATCACCAACTCCCAGAGTTCACTCAGACTCACGTCCATTGAGTCAGTGATGCCATCCAGCTATCTCATCCTCTGTCATCCCCTTCTCTTCCTGCCCCCAATCCGTCCCAGCATCAGAGTCTTTTCCAATGAGTCAGCTCTTCGCATGAGGTGGCCAAAGTACTGGAGTTTCGCTTTAGCATCATTCCTTCCAAAGAACACTCAGGGCTGATCTCCTTCAGAATGGACTGGTTGGATCTCCTTGCAGTCCAAGGGACTCTCAGGAGTCTTCTCCACCACCACAGTTCAAAAACATTAACTCTTTGGTGCTCAGCTTTCTTCACAGTCCAACTCTCACATCCATACATGACCACAGGAAAAACCATAGCCTTGACTAGACGGACCTTTGTTGGAAAAGTAATGTCTCTGCTTTTGAATATGCTATCTAGGTTGGTCATAACTTTTCTTCCAAGGAGTAAGTATCTTTTAATTTCATGGCTGCAGTCACCATCTGCAGTGATTTTGTCTGACACTGTTTCCACTGTTTCCCCATCTATTTCCCATGAAGTGATGGGACTGGATGCCATGATCTTCATTTTCTGAATGTTGAGCTTTAAGCCAACTTTTTCACTCTCCACTCTCACTTTCATCCAGAGGCTCTTTAGTTCCTCTTCACTTTCTGCCATAAGGGTGGTGTCATCTACATGTCTGAGGTTATTGATATTTCTGCTGGCAATCTTGATTCCAGCGTGTGCTTCTTCCAGCCCAGCGTTTCTCATGATGTACTCTACATAGAAGTTAAATAAGCAGGGTGACAATATACAGCCTTGACATATTCCTTTTCCTATTTGGAACCAGTCTGTTGTTCCATGTCCAGTTCTAACTGTTGCTTCCTGACCTGGATATAGGTTTCTCAAGAGGCAGGTCAGGTGGTCTGGTATTCCCATCTCTTTCAGAATTTTCCACATAAAATAGATTTTTTTTTAAAAAAAGAGGAAGAGCAAGATAAATGTTTTTATGCCAATGAGAAACAGAGACCACATGCTAATTCTAAAGCGACTCTCCCCGATTCTCTCCACAGTTGTGTCTGTCTCTACATTATACTTGTTTTTAAAAACAGAAATTACAGACTATTCTGTCATTAAAATCATGAGCTTTTTTTTTTCATTTTCCGAGTGTCTCTGTATTAGTTCATAAATAGTTCATAATCCTGCTTTAGAAAGATAAATATGGCATAGAAAATCTTTTTTTCCAGAATTCTAATAGCTTTTGCATTATACTTTTGATTAAGAATTAACACAAGACATAGCAACTATCCCCCTATACCATTTTGGGAGGAATAGAGTGATCTCACTGTACATTCCCACCAAACTGTATCACCTGTAGCAGGCAGCTTAGTGTTAATGGTCAGGATGTAGTTTTTCATGATCCCTGTGGACATTCTCCTCTTTCAAAGTTTATGATTCAACATGATCTCTGAGTCAGGAACCTTCCAATGCAGGGTATGAGGGTTCAGTCCCTGGTTGGGGAGCAAAGATCCCACATGCCCTGCAGCCAAAAAATCAAAACAGAAAGCAGAAGCAACACTGCAACTAATTCAACAAAGGTCCACGTTAAAAAAAATTAAAAAAAAGAAAAAAAAACCAACATGGTAGGTTGATAGGAAAAACAATATGGCCCAGAACACAGAGAGAATTTTTTAACAGCAAAGTAATTCCATTTTGCTCTCCAGCATGCATGCATGTGTGCATGCTCAGTCATTCTCAGTTTGCAGACCAGAATCTCATCTAATCATATCACAGTGATGAGAAATACACAAAAAGAAAAAATATATATATATTTTAAAAAATCACAAAATCACTAAAAAGTGGGGTGGGGTGGGGTGGGTAAAAAGAGTTCATATTTTTGAAGTCTTATTTGTGAAAAAAATCAAGTAATTTGTTTAATCAAGTAAGTTAATAAATCAGTTTTCCAGTTATCTACATTTTTAAAAATGAAAATACATACCATTTGCTATTTTAAAGAGCATTTTTTGCTTAGAATTTAAATTTTTTTATTAAAAAATATTTTTCAGAATTATTTTTTTAAAAGAAGCAATGAGATTTAATTACTCTTACATGGAGGGATGTGAGAAGTGGCATACTGTGACTGGTATGCCTCTGTAACTTTTACCTCACTACTATACCAAAATGTTACAAATTAGCATCCTGGTACAGTAGGTGATGCCTAATGCTTTTCAAAATGCACTCTTTAACTGTAAGCTGATATTATAATAGACTGTGTGATTAAATTTTATTTTTAATTAGAAAATAACACAATACGGTGAAAGCAATTTCTTTAGTAACTTTAGTCTTACAAGCTATGCACTGAAAACAACTCTCATACCATAGAAAAACGTGCATATAGGTCAAATAGGATCAAACAGTGAAATCTATTAAAATCTACCTCCAGTTATTAATTAATTAGGAAGATAGTAAAGTAAGGATATCATATCTGATTTATCATTCTATAATTTGCCAACAAAGGCTCATCTAGTCAAAGCTATGGTTTTTCCAGTAGTCACAGATGGATGTGAAGAGTTGGATTATAAAGAAAGCTGAGCGCCAAAGAACTGATGCTTCTGAGAAGCTTCTTGAGAGCCCCTTGAACTACAAGGAGATCCAACCAATCCATCCTAAAGGATATCGGTCCTGAATATTCATTGGTAGGACTGATGTTGAAGCTGAAACCTCAATACTTCGGCCACCTGATGCGAAGAACTGACTCGCTGGAAAAGATCCTAATGCTGGGAAAGATTGAGGGCAGGAGGAGAACGGGACGACAGAGGATGAGATGGTTGGATGGCATCACCAACTCGATGGACATGAGTTTGAGCAAGCTCCAGGAGTTGGTGATGGACAGGGAAGCCTGGCATGCTGTAGTCCAGGGGGTTGCAGAGTCAGACAGGACTGAGCAACTGAACTAAACTGATGATTTTATAATGTTTAAATTTGCCTTAATTTGTATTTTTTTCCTTTACTTCTCCTTTATTATTTATTTTTAGTTTTTGTTTTGGCCTGCGGCTTTTGTAGGAAAATGGGAGCAATACTATTCCCACAACCAGTGCACCAAGCCAACTATATGTAACTTACCAGAATCTCTAATGTCTTCAGGGACCTGTCAATCATTTGCCAGGAAAACAGAGCCCAAAGCAAATAGGCTATGAACTAAGAGGAAGACAAAATGCTGAATTCAAGAACCTCACACTCCATCTCTTATACTTAACCTGTGTTCAAATATTTTCCTGATGGTTTTCTATTTACACCTCTTTCTACATGGTCACGATTTATTTTCTTTCAGAGTTGAAATCTGTTTTCAATACTTTTGTAAAAACATAGTAAAACTGAAAATATGCATTGAAGCAAATGAACCAGCTTTTTAATTTTTTTAGTATGTATAGAAAATTTTGTTCTTTATCTCTAATTCCAACAAACAGATTCATATTCAGCTTTATGAAAGGTGATCAGTCAGTTCAGTTCAGTTCAGTTGCTCAGTTGTGTCTGACTCTTTGTGACCCCATGAATTGCAGCACGCCAGGCCTCCTTGTCCACCACCAACTCCCGGAGTTCACTCAGACTCATGTCCATCGAGTCGGTGATGCCATCCAGCCACCTCATTCTGTCGCCCCCTTCTCCTCCTGCCCCCAATCCCTCCCAGCATCAGAGTCTTTTCCAATGAGTCAACTCTTCGCATGAGGTGGCCAAAGTACTGGAGTTTCAGCTTCAGCATCATTCCCTCCAAAGAAATCCCAGGGCTGATCGATAATACATAGTTATTCTTCTAAATGCAAATAATATCTTGGAAGAGTTATTTATTTGAAATACAAATAAAACACATAAAGAAAAGCCATTCCTAAATAAAAAATAAAGAAATACACAATGGTTGTTTTAATTGGGGAAAAAAATTCAGTGAATATTCTCCTTAAATTGATCATACCAAAATAAGAGAGCTTAGATCACCTGAAGGCAAAATGTCTTTTTGACGATTCTTATATACATACAAACTCTAACCTTTAATATAGGTCATAGTGAATAACTGGAATGTTGTTTTGTTACTTAATACTGTATATGTGGAAAATGAAAGTGTTAGTCACTAAGCCTTGTCTAACTCCTTGAAACTCTTTGAAACTACATATATATATAGCTTCCCTTGTAGATCAGTCACTAAAGAATTTGCCTGCAGTGTGGGAGACCCGGGTTCGATCCCTGGGCCAGGAAGTTTCCACTGGAGAAAGAAATGGAAGCTCACTCCAGTATTCTTGCTTGGAGAATCCCATGAACAGAGGAGCCTGGCAGGCTACAATTTATGGGCTCACAAGAGTCGACACAACTGAGAGAATGAGTGCACACACACACAGATATATGTATACAACATATATACATATACATTTGTTAAACTTGGCAATAAATAAAAAAGGACATATTTCCAATCTGTTGAAATATGTATTTTGTGTCTACACAGAAATTTTAACCCATATATATATGTATGTATATATATATATGTATATATAAAACTCTCTTCCATAAATTAGAAAACCATTCCTCCAATTTTGAGGAAAACATTTATCATGTTTCCTGTATCACACTAGTAACACACTGGATAACAAGCATCATTACTTGCTCATTTCTTGCTGAGTTCCAGACTAGATTCTCAGAAGTGGATTTACTTGTTCAAAGAATATCAACATTTCAAGTTTCTTCATAAATTTACCAAATCATTTTGCACAGAGTTGTACAAATCTGCATTCCCATTAGGAATGTAAGAAAGTTCTATTCTACTTTATCCACTTTCATATTATATAATTGAAAAAGCACTGCTACACATTACATCTAACTTTAATGTGAATTTCTCACCTTATTAGTGATGTAGTTGGTATTTACTTAGATATAATCTTTTCTGATATTTTTACTTAGTTCTTTATAAAACATCCTCTCCCTAATCCATCTTTGGGTCCAAAAGATCCTCTGGAGTAGGAAATGTAGGCACTATTCCTGCCTGGAAAATTCTATGGACAGAGGAAAATACTAGGCTACAGTCCACGGGATCACAAAGAGTCAGACATGACTGACGGACTGAGCACATAGGCTCATATTTAGTTCATTACTGCATGTTTCTGATGTATTGTTTGCCTTTTGTATATGTGAGTGTATGTGTCTGTTTTTATGTATGTGTGTGTATCTTTACGCATGGGTCACTAAATGAAACTGATTATTCTTTTTCTAATGTAGAGGAGGCAGTCATTAAGACCAACCCAAGAAAAAGAAATGCAAAAAGCAAAATGGTTGTCTGAGGAGGCCTTACAAATAGCTGAGAGAAGAAGATAAGCAAAAGACAAAGGAGAAAAGGAAAGATATTCTCATTTGAATGCAGAGTTCCAAAGAAGAGCAAGGAGAGATGGGAAAGCCTGACTCAGTGATCAAATTGAAGAAAATGGAGAAAACCACTTGACCATTCAGGTATGAACTAAATTAAATCCCTTATGACTATACAGTGGAAGTAAGAAACAGATTTAAGGGACTAGATCTGATAGAGTGTCTGATGAACTATGGATGGAGGATCGTGACATTGTACAGAAAACAGGAATTAAGACAACCCCCAAGAAAAAGAAATGAAAAGGCAAAATGGCTGTCTGAGGAGGCCTTAAAAATAGCTGTAAAACAAGGGAAGCGAAAAGCAAAGGAGAAAAGAAAAGATACACCCAATGAATGCAGAGTTACAAAGAATAGCAAGGAGAGATAACAAAGCCTTCCTCAGAGATCAGAGCAAAGAAATAGACAAAAAAAATTGAATAGGAAAGATTAGAGATCTCTTAAAGAAAATTAGAGATACCAAGGGAAGATTTCATGCAAAGATGGGCTCGATAAAGGAAAGAAATGGTAGGGACCTAACAGAAGCAGAAGATATTAAGAAGAGGTGGCAAGAATACACGGAAGAACTGTACAAAAAAGATCTTCAAGACCCAGATAATCACGATGGTGTGATCACTCACCTAGAGCCAGACATCCTGGAATGTGAAGTCAAGTGGGCCTTAGGACGCATCAATACAAACAAAGCTAGTGGAGGTGATGGAAAACCAGTTGAGCTATTTCAAATCTGGAAAGATGATGCTGTGAAAGTGCTGCATTCAATATGCCAGCAAATTTGGAAAACTCAGCAGCGGTCACAGGACTGGAAAAGGTCAGTTTTCATTCCAATCCCAAAGAAAGGCAATGCCAAAGAATGCTCAAACTACCACACAATTGCCCTCATCTCACATGCTAGTAAAATAATGCTCAAAACTCTCCAAGCCAGGCTTTAGCAATACATGAACCGTGAACTTCCAGATGTTCAAGCTGGTTTTAGAAAAGAAGAGGAACCAGAGATCAAATTGCCAAAATCTGAAGGATCATCGAAAAAGGAAGAGAGTTCCAGAAAAACATCTATTTCTGCTTTATTGGCTATGATGAAGCCTTTGACTGTGTGGTCACAATAAACTGTGCAAAACCCTGAAAGAGATGGGAACACCAGACCACCTGACCTGCCTTTTGAGAAATCTGTGTTCAGGTCATGAAGCAACAGCTAGAACTGGACATGGAACAACAGACTGGTTCCAAATAGGAAAAGGAGTACGTCAAGGCTGTATATTGTCACCCGCTTACTTAACTCATATGCAGAGTACATCATGAGAAACGCTGGGCTGGAAGAAGCACCAGCTGGAATCAAGATTGCCAGGAGAAATATCAATAACCTCAGATATGCAGATGACACCCCCCTTATGGTAGAGAGTGAAGAAGAACTAAAGAGCCTCTGGATGAAAGTGAAAGAGGAGAGTGGAAAAGTTGGTGAAAGCTCAACATTCAGAAAATGAAGATCATGGCATCCAGTCCCATCATTTCATGGCAAATGGATAGTGGAAAGAGTGACTGACTTTTCTTTTCTGGGCTCCAAAATCACTGCAGCTGGTGATTTCAGCCATGAAATTAAAAGATGCTTACTCCTTGGAAGGAAAGTTATGACCAACCTGGACAGCATATTGAAAAGCAGAGACATTACTTTGTCAACAAAGGTTCATCTAGTCAAGGCTATGGTTTTTCCAGTAGTCATGTATGGATGTGAGAGTTGGACTATAAAGAAAACTGAACGCTGAAGAATTGATGGTTTAGAACTGTGGTGTTGGAGAAGACTCTTGAGAGTCCCTTGGACTGCAAGGAGATCCAACCAGTCCATCCTAAAGGAGATCAGTCCTGGGTGTTTGGAGCTGAAATTCCAAAATTTTGACCACCTGATGCGAAGAACTGACTCATTTGAAAAGACCATGATGCTGGTAAAGATTGAGGGTAGGAGGAGAAGGGGACAACAGAGGATGAGATGGCTGGATGGCATCACTGACTCAATGGAGATGGGTTTGGGTGAACCCCAGGAGTTGGCGATAGACAGGGAGGCCTGGAATGCTGCGGTTCATGGGGTTGCAAAGTGTCGGACACGACTGAGTGACTGAACTGAACTGAACTGAACTGATAGGATGGGAAAGTCTAGAGATCTCTTCAAGAAAATCAGAGATACCAAGGGAGTATTTCATGCAAAGACTAGCACAATAAAGGACAGAAATGGTATGGACCAAACAGAAGGAGAAGATATTAAGAAGAGGTGGCAAGAACACAGAACTATACAAAAAAGATCTTGGTGACCCAGATAACCACAATGGTGTGATCACTCACCTAGAGCCATATACGCTGAAATGCAAAGTCAAGTGGGCTTTAGGAAGCATCACTACAAACAAAGCCAGTGGAGGTGATGGAATTCCAGCTGAGCTATTTCAACTCCTAAAAGACAATGCTGTGAAAGTGCTGCACTCAATATGCCAACAAATTGGAAAACTCAGCAGTGGCCACAGGACTAGAAAAGGTCAGTTTTCATTCCAATCCAAAAGAAAGGAAATGCTAAAGAATGCTCAAAAAAACCACACAATTGCACTCATCTCACATGCTAGCAAAGTAATGTTCAAAATTCTCAAGTCAGGCTTCAACAGTACATGAAGCATGAACTTCCAGATGTTCAGGCTGAATTTAGAAAAGGCAGAGGAACCAGAGTTCAAGGTGCCAACATCCATTGGATCACAGAAAAAGCAAGGGAGTTTTAGAAAAATATCCAGTTATGCCTTACTGACTACGCCAAAGCATTTGACTGTATGGATCACAACAAACTGTGGAAAATTCTTCAAGAGATGGGAATACCAGACCACCAGACCTGCCTCCTGAGAAATCTGCATGCAGGTCAAGAAATGACAATTAGAACCGGACATGAAACAAAGGACTGATTCCAAATTGGGAAAGGAGTACATCAAGGTTGTATATTGTCACCCTGCTTATTTAACTTCTATGCAGATTACATCATGCGAAATGCCAGCTGGAATCAAGATTGTCAGGAGAACAATCAATAACCTCAGAAAGGCAGATGATAAAACACTATGGCAGAAACTGAAGAGGTACTGAAGAACCTTTTGATGAAATTGAAAGACAAGAGTGAAACTGTTGGCTTAAAGCTCAACATTCAAAAAATGAGGATCATGGCATCCCATCCCATCACTTCATGGCATACAGATGGGGAAACAATGGAAACAGTGACAGCCTTTATTTTCTTCGGCTCCAAAATCACTGAAGAATGTGACTGCAACCATGAAATTAAAAGACACTTACTCCTTGGAAGAAAAGCTATGACCAACCTAGACAGCATATTAAAAAGTAGAGACATTACTTTGCCAACAAAGGTCCATCTACTCAACGCTACGGTTTTTCCAGTAGTCATGTATGGATGTGAGTTGGCCTATAAAGAAAGCTGAGCACTGAAGAATTGATGCTTTTGAACTGTGGTGTTGGAGAAGACTCTTGAGAGTCCCTTGGGCTGCAAGGAAATCCATCCAGTCCATCCTAAAGGAAAGTAGTCCTGAATATCCATTGGAAAGACTGATGCTGAAGCTGAAACTCCAATATACTGGCCACCTGATGCAAGGAAATGACTCACTGAGAAAGACCCTGATGCTGGGAAAGATTGAGCGCAAGAGGAGAAAGGGATGACAGAGGTTGAGATGGTTGGTTGGCATCACTGACTCGATGGACATGAGTTTAAGTAAGCTCTAGAGTTGGTGATGGACAGGGAAGTCTGGCCTGCTGCAGTTCATGGGGTCACAAAGAGTTGGACACGACTGAGCAACTGAACTGAACCTAACTGAATGAAACCAGTTCTACAGCCTTTTTTAAACCATTAAGAAGCTTCAGTTCAGTTCAGTCGCTCAGTCGTGTCCGACTCTTTGCGACCACATAAATCACAGCACACCAGGCCTCCCTGTCCATCACCAACTTACCTCAACTTAAATATCTGATAAATATTTCATCATATTCTCTTTTAGTTTTTACTAATTTTTAAAATTTATTTTTAATTGGAGGATAATTTCTTTACAATGTGTTTCTGCTGTACAACAGATTGAATCAGCTCTAATTATACATACAGCATCTCCCTCTTGAGCCTTCCCCCACCCCATCCTATTCCTTTTACTAATTTGTAAATTTTTAATGTCAACTTTTAAATTAATTCCTTTAAAAATATCAGTAAAGAGCTTACTATGCATCAAGAAAACACAGTTTACACTTGGCATAAAGCAAGAGTGAGCAAAATCTGACACAGTGGCAGTGGTCATGCAGCTTAAAATCTGCAAGAGACAGCACTTCATGAAAAGAAGGACTGAGCTGAGATGTAAAATATCTAACCAAGGCTAAATTTGTTGAGGGGATGGTAAAGCAGAAAAATAATCTTATGCTAAAGCAATGTGGTGAGAATTCTGATAGAATAAAGGAAAACGTAGCTGAACTTGTGCTGAAGAGAACATGGACTCAGAGAAAACTGGAGAGGTAAGGAAACCAGGCAGCAGGAGAAGCCTCTTAAGATGTCTGGTCTTTATCCTAAGAATGAAAACACTTCTGGTGTTGTAAAGACAAATACAAATTAAAACTAAGAGGCTTAATTCTCCCTGTTGAAAATAAAGAGATTTCTCCACTCCCCTTTTCCTTTGAGCATTTCCTTTAAAAAAAAAAAAAAAAAAATCTGTACTTGTAAATACTATGTTCTTTTGAAATCATATAAATTCTTTTGAAAACTAGGTCAGCCTCTGGTGGGCTTTACAGACCTAGGACTGTGTTTCTTTCTCAAGGACCAGGGAGCCATCTCTTTGTGATGTGAACATTAAGGGAGATAGCTCCCCATCTCTCTGTTTCTGTAGTAGGACAGCAGAATCTTCAGGGCTTCAAGTTGAAAAAATCTTCCTGTAATAAAAACCTGAGAGGGGACTTCCCTGGTGGCCCAGTAGTTAAGACTTCACTTTCCAATGTAGGGGGTGTGAGTTCAGTGCCTGATAGGGGAGCTAGATCCCACATGCTTCCCAATCAAAAAAACAAAACATCAAACAGAAGCAATCTTGTAGCAAATAAAGGCTTTAAAAATGGTTCATGTGAAAAAAATCTAATTAAAAAAAAAAAACCTAGGAAGTTTGATTTTCCTCTGGGTAAGGCCATTTAGTTAATACAGATGATCATTCCAATTACCAAGCAAAGTTAAGATGAATGGTAGGTGATAAACGGTGCTGTCAAGACTTCTTACTCCAGGACTCATTACTGATTATCTTGAGAACATTTAAGTGATGGGTTGCATCCGCTTGGCTGTATCAGAAAATAAAGTTTCTATCTTGCAGATGCCTACTGGGTTGCCCATGTGTCTCACATCCTGGTCTTAGGATTACTTAATGATAGAAGTGTTTTCTTTATCTCCTGCCTTCGTGGAGAGATTTTATGGACCGGATGAAAGCTGAGTTTTTAATTATTATCCCCTAACAGTGTAAAGGGAGGGAAAGTACATTTAGTTTTATATTTCAAAATGACCTATTTGGCTCTAAAGGAGAAAAATAAAATAAAGAAAAGGAAGTCTCATCCAAAGAATAAATAATTCAGGTGAGAAATGGGAAAAGCTTGGAATAAGGTGGGATGGTAAAGAAGAGAAGTGTATATATTCATGGATATCTCACACACAGGAACAATAGGATCTGATAAGGAATAGGATTTAATGGTAAGGCAGCTTCCCTGGTGATTCAGACTGTAAAGAATCTGCCTGCAATGCAGGAGGCCTGGGTTCAAGCCTTGGGTCAGGAAGATCCCCTTAGAAGGGAATGGCAGCTCACTCTAGTATTCTTGCCTGGAAAATTCCATGTACAGAGTAGGCCTGGTGGGCCACACTCCATGGAGTAGCAAAGAGTCAGACAAGATGGAGCAACTAACATGCCACATGATGGTAAGAGGTATCAAGATAAACTAAACTATTTTACAGAAACATAGATAGTCCAAGAAATATGGCCACAGTGACTTCCCTGGTGGTCCAGTGGTTAAGAATCCATCTTCCCAAGTAAGGGGCATGGATTCACTCCCTGGTTGGAAAACTAAGATCCCAAAGGCCATGGAGCAACTAAGCCCACATGTAGCAATTAGAGACATCTATGGGCCACAGTGAGGAGTCTGCACAGCCATAACAAAATAAATAAATGAAAGAAAGAAATATGGCCACAAATATGTAGCCATTTCCCTTGCCTGGAAAATACTGAATGTGAGCTGACTGAAAAAAGTCAAATGAAAATAATGTTAACCACTGCATGATTTATTTTGAATTATATTTTAGGAAGTAAGGTACTAATTACTTTTTTTTTTTTTTTCTATTCTTCTCAATAGCTAATTACCTCCAGGGCAAATTCTATTTCAGTTTAGTGCCATTAACAAAGTCCTCTCCTGCCAAACACAAACAAAACAAAACCAGGAATCTGAGAACCCACAAAGAATATTATTTCCTTCACACCAAGTATTCCTTCCTTCAATTTAACTAGACTCCACCAGCTAATCTAACACAGAATCTTGGCTTCAAATCCACCTGTGCTCTCTACCTACCATTACTGTTCTTGTTGTTTAATCGCTCAGTTGTGTCTGACTCTTTTCGACCCCATGGACTGCAGGGCACCAGACTTCCCTGTCCTTCACCATCGTCAGGAGCTTCCTCAAACTCATGTCCATTTAGTCAGTGATGTCATCCAATCATCTCGTTCTTTGGCGTGACCCTTCTCCTTTAGCCTTCAATCTTTTCCAGCATCAGGGTCTTTTCCAATGAGTTGGCTCTTTGCCTCAGGTGCCCAAAGTATTGTAGCTTCAGCTTCAGTATCAGTCCTTCCAATGAATATTCAGGGTTGACTTCCTTTAGGATGGACTGGTTTGATCAAATCCTTTAGAACTGACCAGTGGTTTGATCAAACCATTAGTGTAGAGAACTGATATAAAGTGAAGCATTACCATAACTGGCTTAATAGAATTGTCATAGGATGTGTTACTGAAATCACACATTTTAATAACCCAGGTAGTGTGGGTTACTACCCTGAAATGCAGTCACTTCAAGACAATGGATCTTGTCATTATCATTTTCTGTCAATAACTGAAAAATGTTTGCCGCCCCCCTCCATCAGAACCTCAAAATGAATATTTAGTGAGCTAAATAAAACAGCAATAAGCAGCCAGTGAAGCAAAAGACAACTTGGGTCAACAGATCACTGAAGATCCTTCAGTGCCAAGGGGAGTGGGACTGCTAGCTGGAGGTCCAATTTCCTCGGGCGCAAACTGTGGGAGAAATGACCTTCCAGAGAGAAAAAGTAATAAGTAGCAAAGGACACCTTCCCCTGAATGGAGCAGCTTGAGTGATTTCATAGGCAATCTGGCACCAGAATTAGTGGTCTTTTAAATGCTACATCTTAGACTGTCCTCTTGACTACAAAGAAGGCATGGGGATGCACCATAACAGTTGTCTGGATGAGACATGACAAGATCAAAAGCACTTTTTATAAACAGGAGTATGGCAACCATGTGTCGGCTTCACAGGTAGTGCAGTGGTAAAGAATCTGCCTAACAAGGTAGGAGACGCAGGAGATACAGGTTCAATCCCTGGGTCAGGAAGATGCCCTGAAGGAGGAAATGTTCACCCACTCCAGTATTCCTACCTGAAAAATCCCATGGACAAAGGAGCCTGGCAGGCTGCAAATCCATGGGGTCACAAAGAGTCAGACACGGGTGAGAAACTAAGTACACACGTGGCACCTACGTGCAAGATTCATCAAATGGGATCACATAAGAAACCAATGTCTTAAAAGGCTTATTTCAAGACCAGACAGAAAGAAAGAGGTTAAGGTGGTAGAAGTAAGAATGGAAAGAAAGAAAATCTTTATAAAATCTAAATGGAAACTTCTGTATAGTTTCACAATGAATAAGCTATTTTTATGGTTTCATCCTGCTAGTACCAACTGATAAGTAGCTATTTAAAGGATACTTTCTTAATGATGAGAAAGAAATTGTATATCATTACCACAGCTAAAGGAGGTCATGAAGGCTGCACAGAGAACTTAATAAGGTACTTCTTGTTAGAAAATATAAGATGTATATAAATGAGTTATGAGAGTTACATTTTGTTTCATTACAAAATATTTTTAAAGCAAGACAAAAATTTTATATGTTTTGAATATGTATTTAAAATGTCTCAGACAATATATTGTAGCATCAGTGAATAAATATACATAAGGTCTATAGACAAAAATATACTAAAACACATAAATCAACACACAACACAGAAAAATTTCACAGGATTCATATAATATCTCATTAAGAATTAATAATTATTCAATCTACTCAATTAATATAATCAATATACTCAATTGTATTAAGAATTAATCAATATGTTCCTTAAGCAAAAACTTACTGACTGAATCTTAACTAAAATTATTAACAAAATTAAAATAAATTAACATTTTAATTAACAAAATTAAATATGAATTCCTCAGCGATCAATGCAAAGAAATGGAGGAAAACAACAGAATGGGAAAGACTAGAGATCTCTTCAGGAAAATCAGAGATACCAAGGGAACATTTCATGCAAAGATGGGCTCAATAAAGGACAGAAATGGTATGGACCTAACAGAGCAGAAGATATCAAGAAGAGGTGGCAAAAGTACAAGGAAGAACTCTACACAAAAGATCTTCATGACGCAAATAATCATGATGGTGTGATAACTCACCTAGAGCCAGACATACTGGAATGGGAAGTCAAGTGGGCCTTAGAAAGCATCACTATGAACAAAGCTAGTGGAGGTGATGGAATTCCAGTTGAGTTATTTCAAATCCTGAAAGATGATGCTGTGAAAGTGCTGCATTCAATATGCCAGCAAATTTGGAAAACTCAGAAGTGGTCACAGGACTGGAAAAGGTCAGTTTTCATTCCAATCTCAAAGAAAGGCAAAGAAATGCCAAAGAATGCTCAAACTATCACACAATTGCACTCATCTCACATGCTAGTAAAGTAATGCTCAAAATTCTCCAAGCAAGGCTTCAGCAATACTTGAAGCATGAACTTCCAGATGTTCAAGCTGGTCTTAGAAAAGGCAGAGGAACCAGAGATCAAATTGCCAACATCCGGTGGATCATGGAAAAAGTAAGAGAGTTCCATAAAAACCTCTATTTCTGCTTTATTGACTATGCCAAAGCCTTTGACTGTGTGGATCACAATGAACTGTGGAAAATTCTGAAAGAGATGGGCAGCAACAGTTAGAAGTGGACATGGAACAACAGACTGGTTCCAAATAGGAAAAGGAGTACATCAAGGCTGTATATTGTCACCCTGCTTATTTAACTTATATGCAGAGTACATCATGAGAAACGCTGGGCTAGATGAAGCCCGAGCTGGAATCAAGATTGCCGGCAGAAATATCAATAACCTCAGATATGCAGGTGACACCACCCTTTTGGCAGAAAGTGAAGAGGAACTCAAAAGCCTTTTGATGACAGTAAAAGAGGAGAGTGAAAAAGCTGGCTTAAAGCTCGACATTCAGGAAATGAAGATCATGGCATCTGGTCCCATCACTTCACGGGAAATAGATGGGGAAACAGTGGAAACAGTGGTTGACTTTATTTTGGGGGGCTCCAAAATCACTGCAGATGGTGACTTCAGCCATGAAATTAAAAGACGCTTACTCCTTGGAAGGAAACTTATGATCAATCTAGATAGCATATTAAAAAGCAGAAACATTACTTTGCCAACAAAGGTCCGTCTAGTCAAGGCTATGGTTTTTTCAGTGGTCATGTATGGATGCCAGAGTTGGACTGTGAAGAAAGCTGAGCGCCAAAGAATTGATGCTTTTGAACTGTGGTGTTGGAGAAGACTCCTGAGAGTCCCTCGGACTGCAAGGAGATCCAACCAGTCCATTTTAAAGGAGATCATTCCTGGGCGTTCATTGGAAGGACTGATGCTAAAGCTGAAACTCCAATACTTTGGCCACCTCATGCAAAGAGTTGACTCATTGGAAAAGACCCTGATGCTGGGAGGGATTAGGGGCAGGAGGAGAAGGGGACAACAGAGAATGAGGTGGCTGGATGGCATCACCGACTCGATGGACATGAGTTTGAGCAAACTCTGGAAGTTGGTGATAGACAGGGAGGCCTAGTGTGCTGCGATTCATGGGGTCGCAAAGAGTCGGACACAACTCAGTAATTTAACTGAACTGAGAGCAGATCTATCATAAAACAGTTGATTCTACCTAGTTATATTTCTCTTCTCCATGAGTTATCAATGTTTTAATTAAGCTACACTCGACTAAGTATCATAGCTGTAACATAACTCACTTTTGCATGCCCTCTTTATCCACTTGGAATGCCTTTTTTAATTTAATTTTTTAATTTTATATTGAAGTATAGTTGATTTGCAGTGTTGTGTTATTCATAGTTTCAGGTGTACAGTAAAGAGACTTTTACATATATACATACCTATTCTTTTTCAGTTATTTTCCCATATAAGTTATTACAGAATACTGAGCCGACTAAGGTTCGTCTAGTCAAGGCTATGGTTTATCCAGTAGTCATGTATGGATGTGAGAGTTGGACTGTGAAGAAGGCTGAGCGCCGAAGAATTGATGCTATTGAACTGTGGTGTTAGAGAAGACTCCTGAGAGTCCCTTGGACTGCAAGGAGATCCAACCAGAACATTCTGAAGGAGATCAACCCTGGGATTTCTTTGGAAGGAATGATGCTAAAGCTGAAGCTCCAGTACTTTGGCCACCTCATGCGAAGAGCTGACTCATTGGAAAAGACTTTGATGCTGGGAGGTATTGGGGGCAGGAGGAGAAGGGGATGACAGAGGATGAGATGGCTGGATGGCATCACTGACTCGATGGACATGAATCTGAGTGAACTCCGGGAGTTGGTGACGGCCAGGCAGGCCTGGCGTGCTGCAATTCATGGGGTCGCAAAGAGTCAGACACGACTGAGTGACTGAACTGAACTGAGTATAGTTCTCTGTGTAATATGGAATGCATCTTGACAATGTAACCTCCCAGAAATCTCTGTGTCAGTCAAGAGCAAAACTCAAATGCCTCCTCTCCCCCGAAATCTAATCTTCAGATAGCACTGCTTGTACAGCTCTGCATGATGAGATTGCCTCTCTAATGCTTTTGGCATAAATCTAGAACTTTCTCAAGTTTTTCTACAATCTTTAAAAAGAGGACTGATAGTTGAGTCTTCTGAGTCACCACTAAGTGAGAGCCGACGGATTCCAGGGAAGGGAGAGTTTGCAACCCTGTAAGGACATATCTTCTTGTGCCAGGGCTATGGCAGTGTGCCCACCAGGTCCAGGTCTGAGAACCTGAGGAATCTCTTGTGTGATGGCTTCTACCTTACCCCTGAAGTGGGGACACTAGGCTTTCTGTGAAGGAAGAGAGGAAGGCAGTGATGAAGGACTCCTGAGGGAAGTGGAGACCCTCTCAGCTGCCTGTGTGGAAATGGGACATCAGGGGTCAACAGTGATATCTCCACACCTCCACCCCAGTACTTGAGCCTTCCTCCACCTAGGACATTGATCTCATTTAGGAAAACTTGATGCCTTGAGCCTGGATTCCAGTTTATCATGATTTTCTTCAGCAGTTCTAATATTTGAGCATTAAAGACATTGCCTCTCAAAACAAAAACCAACCACCCCAAAACCTGCACTAATCTCAGGAGCAAATGCTGTAAATGTTGGTTGAATGAAGGCTGGAAAGACCCTATGCTAGGAACGTAAAGAGAGAGTTTGGGTTCAAAAAGCTCACAGCATGTAGAGTCAAATCTACTGATGTGCTCCCTTGTGATAACTGCCTATCCTTTTAAAAGAATGATAACCCAAAGCAAGGGATGGGGCAGAAATCATTGAGCAGATTAAGAAGTTAAGCATAAAACAAAATTCCTACCATTAATACAGAAATTAATTTTAGGATTTCAACAGAAGGATGGGAACACAAATAAATCACTGCTATTATCATTTCATTCCTAATGAGTTTCCATCCTTTTGTTGAAACCCTAAAATTAATTTCTATTTCCTCTTAGTTTTTCTGGCTTATATTTATGCTTAGCTTCTTAATCTACTGAAATACTGGTAAGCTGATCTGATGTTTTATCATTGTTGTTCAGTCACTAAGTCGTGTCTGACCCTTTCCGACCCCATAGACTGCAGTGCGCCAGGCTTCCCTGTCCTTCACTCTCTCCCAGAGTTTGCTCAAACTCATGTCCACTGAGTCAGTGATGCCATCCAACCATCTCATCCTCTCCTCTTCTTCTCCTGCCCTCAATCTTTCCCAGGATTAGAATCTTTTCCAATGAGTTGGTTCTCTGCATTAGGCAGCCAAAGTATTGGATCTGATATTTAGAATCAACTATATCTCTAAACTTCTGTCTTTACAACTGATGACTTCTGAGGACAGAATATATTCTTATATTAACTTCCTATCATTTCGGACTATCTAAACTGTTTCAATGATCTCTACAACTACTGTGAATGAACATTCAATAATATCTGTCTCTACTTTTTTAAAAAATGACCTCTTTAAGTCTCAACATTTATTTTTCTGCTTATCTTGATGGTGATAAGTTGATTTTTCAATAAATGATACATTTAAATTTTTACTGGAACTGTAATAAAGCTATAAATATATCTGATACTTGGTGACTTCCTTAGGATAAAGCTATACCCTTAACATTTGGTTATATATCTATTTATATACCCCAATGAAATTTTACAGTTTTCTTCAGGATCATGTGGAACAATGTACTGCTATGGCTATTTATGGAGAAACATTATTGAAGGAGATTAGACTTCTAGAGAGACCCAAAGAGCCCCTGAAATCATAATGAAGTTCATTCAAAAGGGTAACAACAGGGGTAAATACTGGCTGCCCAGAGGGAAGGAAAAGAATGGCACACCTGGGGCTACAGATGTAGCCCTATTCAAACTTGAGCAACTGGAGTTTGTGTTCAACGGCATTGGCTAGACTAGGGAGAACATTTAGACTGTTATTGCCTACACTGTGAGAGACTTATGTTAAAAATAAAGTCTTGCTTTTGTTTTGATTACAGGGCAAAATGGACAATCTGGGCAGGGGAGAGGGGAAGATGGGAAAGGCAGGAGGAAGTCTATAGCCAAGCTGATGGTTTCCAAAGCTACTCAAGGATTCCCAGGGTCTCGTGCTCATGCAGGGAGAGTTCTGACTCAGCAGGACTCCAGGGCCCAGGACGTATGAACTGGAACAGAAAAAGCCCTTTGAGAAAAAGGATTTCGTGTAATAGGGGGCTTGAAGTTCAAAAACAACACTTCAGTCTGCTAAAACCAGAAGAAAAAAGAGAGAGAGTGAGCCTGTTCTTAGGGTAAAATGCAGTTAACTGTGAAAGGAAGAATCTTCTTTTGAGAAACTGCTAGAATATGATTCTTCTTCTTGTTAAAACCCTGTTAAATGTTTGTGTTGGCAGATTTTTAAGGTTTTTTTATTCCATAATTTTGATGGGGCCTGAATAAACCAGACTGTAAGACAATCAGGACTTCCCTGGTGGTCCAGCGGTTAAGACTCCATGCTCCCACTGCAAGAGGCTTGGGTCCCATTTCTGGTTCAGGAAGATCCCACAGAGTGGCCAAACAAATTAAAAAATAAAAACAATCAGATGAACTTTTTCATAATATAAACAAAGCACATATGTATACCTACGGCTGATTCATGTTGATATTATGGCAGAAACTGACACAATATTGTACAGCAATTATCCTCCAATTAAAAATAAAGTTAAATTTTTAAAAAAGGGAAAGGAATCAATCTTTGCTGAGTTGGAGGCTTCCTAGTTGGGGGCACCTCCTTTCAACACTTTCACACACCATATCGGTGTCACGCTCTTACTCAACAGCAAGCCAACAGGAAAGTTTTGAGTTCTGAGTAGAGAATACCACTTGCAGTAGTATTCTCAAAGCAAAAAAAAAAAAAAAAACAACATTCTTCACGTCTTATAAGCTGGCAGATGCAAGGGTATGCAAGTTGTCTGTGGCAGATGAAGGCGCTATAAAGAATATGTGTCAAGCTCTCACAGGAAGAACAAAACAGGGCCACCTAGGATTGTGAAGCAAAAATAAACCTTCCTTGAATGAGTAACTACTGTCCTCTTCAGAAAGATTCCGGCTTGCTACTGGATCTTGGTGAAGATAAAATGTCTGACCATTCAATAACAGAGCATTCATCTTGAAGGTGTCCCATAAAAAACTGGTTGCATCTCATCCATAAAACTAAGCAGTCATCATTTCCTCTAAAGGAAGAGCCCAGAGGGCAAATGTCAGTTATAGGAGCAGACAGCTCAGCCGCCTAGCCTGTTCCCGCCACACTGCTCTGACACGTCCCATACGACTGAACTCCTATATTAATTTGTCTTCCCCTCTCCTTTCCCTGTCCCAAGAAGAAAGAAATCTCTGCTAATTTTATTCACCTATACAGCCTCAGGGTTTCCCTGGTGGCTCAATGGCAAAGAATCCTCCTGCCAAACAGGAGACTCAAGTTCAATCCCTGGTTCAAGAAGATCCCCTGGAGAAATTGCAACCTACCCCAGTATTGTTGCCTGAGAAAACCCATGGACAGAGAAGCCTGGTGGGCTACAGTCTGCTGGGTCACAAAGAGGCAAATGCAACTTAGCAGCTAAACAACAACAATCCCAACACTTCAACTGGTAAAAGGAGATGCTCAGCACATATTCATTGAAATAATAAGTGCTTCAAGATGAGATGTTTTCGCAGAGATGGATAGGATGTGCTATTAAACAGAAAAGGTAGAAATCAGCTCAACTGCAGGAAATGTTTATAGATCCATTTACAGTCCCTCTTGGAAGAATTTGGGCAACATGGCAAAAGACTTGAAAAACTCCCCAGATTCAAGCTATTAACTTTAGAGGAGAAAGGATGTGAGGGTATGTGGCTACCTTTGGGGAACATCCCAGAATAAGTAGCACTGGGACTCAGACAGAAAGTTGAAAGAAATATAGAAATGAATAAAATAAGCCCCTTGACATAGAATTTCTGGTCCTCAAGAGACTAGAGTTAAGATAGTTTTTCAACACAAGTCAAAATGTCCTCAAAAGAGATCTGTTTCTGGTTATTAACCATGATGATGAATTTGCCTCCATCGTAAAATTCTCATCTATAAACAAGATAATTATGATCAACAGGTCAATCACACCCCAATGCCTAGCAAATAAAAGTCCCAATAGTGCAAATCTAGAAGGCATAGGTCTACAGAGACCCACATTTCCACAGATACAATAAATTTCATTATTGCCCCAGAGATGCAGACATTTCTTTCCATGGAAAGGGTCCAAATTAGTTCAGAATGAGGTGTGTTTATGGAGGGCAGATGTAAGTTCTTGGGATTTCATGTAAGAGAAACGTCAATTATTTTGTTTTAGTCATAGAAATAATGTGTATTTGGGGGAATGCATATCCATGCTATATGTCTGACCCTGATTATGTGAACGTGCAGATGTTAAAACTCGCCTAAAGAAGATTTTAAAGAAAGAGAAAAGCAAATATGTGTATTAACACATGTGTGTGGAATCTAGAAAAATAGTACAGATGAGCCTAGTTCCAGGGCAGTAACAGGGATGCAGACATAGAGAATGGACATTCACGGTGCGGGTGGGGTTGGGTGAATTGGGAGATTGAGATTGACGTATATAAACTACCAAGTGCAAAACAGAAAGCTAGTGGGAAGGTGCTTTAAAGCGCAGAGAGTTCAGCTCAGTGCTCTAAACTGATCTAAAGGAGTGAGATGGGGGCGTGGGAGGGAGGTCCAAGAAGGAAGGAATATATGTACAGACACAGCTTATTCACTTCGTTGTACAGTAGAGACTAACACAACACTGTAAAGAAACTATACTCTAAATTTTAAAAAAAGGAAAGCAAGAGAGAGAGAGAAAGAAGTGGGACCTGAGAGGTAATGTGTTTCAACATATTTCAACACTATGAATGAAACCATCCAATTGACATCACAGGCTCAGATCCTGTAGACAGAGGCTAACGAGCTTTAAAAAGTACTCACCTTTTAATCTCTTTCTCTGGTGAACTAGCAAATGACAACAAATCTTGACTGTAAAAAAAAGAGAGTATCAGTTCAGTTCAGTCACTCAGTCATGTCCAATTCTTTGTGACCCCATGAATCACAGCACGCCAGGCCTCCTTGTCCATCACCAACTCCCGGAGTCCACCCAAATCCATGTCCATTGAGTCGATTATGCCATCCAACCATCTCATCCTCTGTGTCCCCTTCTCCTCCTGCCCTCAATCCTTCCCAGCATCAGGGTCTTTTCCAATGAGTTAGCTCTTTGCATCAGGTGGCCAAAATATTGGAGTTTCAGCTTCAACATCAGTCCTTCCAATGAATACCCAGGACTGATCTCCTTTAAAATGGACTGGTTGGATCTCCTTGCAGTCCAAGTGACTCTCAAGAGTCTTCTCCAACATCACAGTTCAAATGCATCAACTCTTCAGCATTCAGCTTCCTTTATAGTCCAACACTCACATCCAGATATGACTACTGGAAAAACCATAGCCTTGACTAGACAGACCTTTGTTGGTAAAGTAATGTCTCTGCTTTTCAATATGCTGTCTAGGTTGATCATAACTTTCCTTATGGTAGTGACTTACTTTGATAGTTTAATCAACCTCTGCAAAAATTAAGCCTTGCAACTTCAACTTTTAGATCTGATACAAAGATCCCCTAGAGACTTGGGACTTATCCCACTGCAGCGAAAACTCTGCCTGACACACAATCCTCCAGATCTAGAATAGCCAAACGTGGGTGGTAGAAGTTGGTGTGATGACCTAGTGACTGGGCAGGTGAATGAGGATGTCTGCCAGCATCTATAAAGAAGCCAGATCTTAACCTTGGCCCTCTAGAACATAGAGTGAGAGAGAGCCATGAAGTGAATCAGAGAAGGCTGAGGAAGAAGTATCAAAGTGAAAAAATATATATGTTTTGTCACCTTGTCAGCAAATCTGAGTCACCATTACCAATTTGGGTGTGATAATCTGTAAGTTACCATTGTTATTGCAAAGAAAATGCTTTCTAAATTAGTGAACGTCGCTCAGTCATGTCTGACTCTTTGTAACCCCATGGACTGCCAGGTTCCTCTGTCCAAGGAATTCTCCAGGCTAGAATACTGGAGTGGGTAGCTGTTCCCTTCTCCAGAGGATCCTCCTAACCCAGGGATTGAACTCAGGTCTCCTGCATTGCAGGTGAATTCTTTACCATCTGAGCTACCAGGAAGGGTGGATATTATCATTAAAAAGCTATTTTATTTTATTGAGACCACAATGCATGTGGATAGATCAATAAAGGCTTTCAAGAAAAGCAGATGATAAAGGAAATTTCCTGAGATGCTGGAAAGCCAGGCACCTTATAGAATGAAGTAACACATGGGACTTTGATCTCCTTAAAGTCCAAGGGAATCTCAACAGTCTTCTTCAGCACCACAATTCAAAAGTGTCAACTCTTCAGTGCTCGGCCTTCTTTATGGTCCAATTCTCACATTCATTCATGACTGCTGGAAAAACCACAGCTTTGACTATATGGACTTTGATCAGCAAAGTGATGTCTCTACTTTTCAATATGCTGTCTGTTTATCTCAGCTTTCCATCGAAGCGAGTGCCTTTTAATTACATGGCTGCAGTGATTTTGGAGCCAGAGAAAATAAAATCTATCACTCTTTCCACTCTTCTCCCGTCTATTTGACCAAAATCACATGGGAACCATAACAAACGAGTTGCTGCAAAGATTTTAGGAACAAGAAGGTCTAGCACGTGATTTTCAGTTGTTTCTGGATGCATGCTGACTGTTTTTGCTTCTCAGAAAACTTTAGGCATAAGCTCTACTCCAAATAAATGAGGCTATAAATGGAAAGGGGCTCTAAGTGTCTCAGGTTTAGACAGACGCTAGAATAAAATAAAAGAACACATGTACATCAGAATGGAAAAACCACAGCAGGCCTTTTCTTTTCAGAATTTTTGAACGAGTGTGGGTTTTTAACTTACAGAAGGCACACAATGGATATCTGACCAAATCTTCTCATTCAAGGGATAGGAAACAACTGTCACAGAGACCTGGTCCATCACATTTAACTTTTAAGAAATGCCTTAACTTTCTTCATGGAAAATGCAACACTTGGGGCTAATGTGAAGTTTAAGAATAAGATAAAGATGAGAGAGGGAAAATTCTGAGACATACATTTAAAATTCTAGGAAAGCACACAATATAATTCCTAAACATACACATGTGTGTTTAATCACTTCATGGCTTACTTAGATTGAAAATCCATTATACCTTTTGTGGTTGGAATGAGCAGAAACAGTGATGTACAGTTGGTTATACATCTAGTACCACATTTCACTGCTTAATTGTCTTTTTTAAAGAGTTACCCAGGGACAATCTTGATTTCTAATCAGACCAGGTAAAAATTACCTTATATTGAGAGTCACTCTATAGGACTCAAAATCAGATTGAAGATGTGATACATAATACTAATATTTATTTTCCTCCAGCTGTTTATCCAGTAAGCTTCAAAGTGTTTTGAACACTAAATAATTTATGACTAAAAGAAAAAAAAAAGGGGGGGGGGGGAGGGAGAGAGAAGAGGAAAGAGAAAAGGGAGGGAGGAGCATCTGAATGTGCTAATACATAGAAAACTGGCTAAAATATTCATAAGATTCACTCATTTCATGTCTAACAATTTGAAGTGCTAATGGAGGAGATGTGAAAACTATTTTCCCCTGGAGGAATTTATTGTATTTATGTTTATCACTACCTTTGTTTTAAGTCTTGCATCTTGGGATGATATAAATTCACAGAAGGGCGAAGAAATGTTCAGAGATGTTCTGTGCACCAACGTTAACAGATGACATAACTATAGCACAATACTAATACCAGAAAAAATTGAAATTGATGCAGTTCAAAGAGCTTACTCAGATTTTCATCAGTTATAAATGCACTCACTGATATGTGTGTGTAGCCCTGCGAAACTTTTTCATACCTGTAGCTTCATAGAACTACCACCACAATCAAGATATTTAATTTCATCACCACAAGATGCCCTTCTGCTTACAGCCACACCACCAACCGTCATCACTAACACCTCGCCACCACTAATTGGTTCTGCATCTCTATAACCATATTATTTCATGGATGCTAAATACATGTAATCATGTAGGATATATTCTATTGAGGTTCACTTTTGGTTCCTTCAGCATAATTTCTTTGAGGTTCATACAAGTTGTTGAATTTATGTCATTTTTCCTTTTTATTGCTGAACCAGTATTCCATGAATACTAGTCATGTATGGATCTGAGAATTGGACCATAAAGAAGGCTAACTGCCAAAGAATCAATGCTTGTGAAACATGATGCTAGAGAAGATTCTTGAGAGTTCCTTGGACTGCAATGAGATCAAGCCAGTCAATCCTAAAGGAAATCAATCCTGAATATTCATCAGAAGGACTGATGTTGAAGCTGAAACTCCAGTACTTTGGCCACCTGATGCGAAGAGCTGACTCACTGGAAAAGACCCTGATGCTGGGAAAGTCTGGGAAAGTCTGAAGGCAAAAGGAGAAGAGGGCAACAGAACATGACATGGTCAGATAGCATCACTGACTCAATGGATGTGACTCTGAGCAAACACCAGGAGATAGTGAAGGACAGAGAAGCCTGGCATGCTGCAGACCATGTAGCAACTGAACGGCAAATATTCCACGTCATGAATGCTGTTGTTGTTTAGTTGCTAATTGGCTTGCAACTCTTTGCAACCCCTTGGACTGTAGCCTGCCAGATTCCTCTCTCCATGGATTTCCCAGGCAAGAATACTGGAGTGGGTTGCCATTTCCTACTCCAAGGGATCTTCCAGACCCATGGAAGGAACCCACGTTTCCTGCATTGGCAGGTGGATTCTTTACCACTGAGCCACTTGGGAAGCCCAGTATGGATGTACCATTGTTATATATAACTAGGGATTGGCTGCTGTGAACATCAGTGTACAAGTTTCTGCATGAAACAGTGCCTTAGACTTAAACTGTTGGGTCAAACTGGTGGCTTAGACAGTAAAGAATCTGTCTGTAAGGAGATCCCGGGTTCGATCGTTGGGTTGGGAAGCTCCCCTAGAGAAGAAAATGGCTTCCCACCCCAGTATTCTTGCCTGGGAAATACCATGGACAGAAAAGCCTGGTGGGCGATAGTGCAAGGGTTGCAAAGAGTTGGACATGACTGAGCAACTAACATGTTCACTTTTCACAAGGTAAATCTATTTTCACTTTTTAAAGGAACTGCAAACAGTTTTCCACAGTGGCTGTATTATTTTACATTTCCACCAGGAATATATGAGTGATCCAGTTTTCTGATCCAGCCGTGCCAGCATTTGAGGGCAAGGAACACTGTTTTTTGCTTTTCATTCTGAGAGCTGTGTAGCATAAACACCTGGTGCTCTTAATATACATTTACCTAATAGCTAACAATAGTGAGCATCTTTTTATACACTTACCTGCTGTTTGTATATATTCCTTGGCGAAATATCTATGCATATCTTTTGCTCATTTCCTAAATGATTTTTTTTTTGCTTCTTTTTCAATGCTGAGTTTTAAGAGTTCTCCATGTATTCTAGATACACATCCATTGTTGAAATGTGGGTTGCAAATATTTTCTCCCAGTTTATAATCTGTCACTTCATCCTCCCTAGAGTGGGAACAAAAGCTTTGAATTTTTGATGAAGCACAATTTGGGAGGGGGATAGTTTTTAGTGTTGGTCTAAGAACTATTTGCCTATTCTACATGCCAAAGATTCTGTCCTGTGTCTTTTCCTAGCAGTGTTATTTAATGTTCTACATTTAATTCCATGAACTATTTTCAGTTGCTTTGTGTTAGGTGTGAGGCTTAGGTCCAAGTTCATTTTTTAGCTACAGAGGTCCAATTGCTCAAGCAGCATTTATTGAAAAGGCCATTCTTCCTTCCTTGCACTGCTTTTGCTCTTTTGTAAAAAAATTAATTGGACATACTTGTGTGGGTGCACTTCTGGCTTCTTTATTCAGTCCTGTAACAATCTGTGCCTCCCCTTCCCCGGACCCACAGCATCTTGAATAGTGTAACTCTCAACACTCAGAAGGCTGATTATTCCCATATTATTATTCCTCCCACAAATCTGTTTTGGCTATTCTGGAGACTTTGCCTTCCTATAAATTTTGGAATAAATGCATCTATGTCTCCAAAAATACCTTGGTGAAATAATGATAGAAACTGCCTCAACCAAACAGATCCATTTAGGGAGAAATGACATCTTTACTACGTTGAATCTTCTGATCTGTTAACATGGGAACTGTTTCTTGAACCCCATTATTTCAAGTTCATTTTTTTAACAGGACAATGACTCCTTTGTGAAGCATGAAGGGGGAAGTGTCATTTTGAGTATCACAAAATAAAGCCAGTGGTCTTAGTAATTTTCTATTATTTACTCCAATTTAATACATTGACAAACTTTGTGGCAGTGGTTTAGTCGCTCAGTCATGTCTGACTCTACGACCCCCACGGACTGTAGCCTGCCAGGTTTCTCTGTCCATGGGATTTCCCAGGCAAGAATACTAGAGTGGGTTGCCACTTTCTTCTCCAGGGGATCTTCTTGACCCAGGGATCTAACCTGGGTCTCCTGCATAGGAAGCTGATTCTTTGCCAACTGAACCTCCAAGGAAGTCCTTGACAAGCTTACCTTGGTCTAAATAACTTCCTTTACGTGCACACTTTACCACAATATTTATCATAATTACAGTTGCTAAAATACATGTTAATCCCACCTGAGAGGGCTAGGGACTGTATCTATAACCACTGTGTGCACAGTCCTGTCTTGACTATATTCCCATCATGAAAACAGTACTGTTCAAAGAAGGGGTGAAACCATTCTCTAATCAACGATGGACTATCTCTAAGTACTTACTTCAGAGTTTTAAAGGCCTGGGGCTTCTGAATCTTTGAGGACTAGGAATGCTCTCCCCTCAGAAGCTCCTAGCTATTTTGTGTTGTTTTGCTGTACACCATACTTCTAATGCTAACATATATAATACAGTATCAAACCATATATATACATGCACCTCCATACATACTCTTACCAGGACAAAGAATTACCCATTAAAATCTCAAAATGCAATGACATAGGTAGTCAATTTGCTTTTATCTCTAAGAAATAGTTCGTTGACTGTAAAGAACTTTCCCGACAGGAATTCGAACCAGAAATTATATCCATTTTGCATATATCTCATGTCACAGACAAACTTCATCATCCAAATCTTCTCTAAAGCAAAGGCAACACCCCCTGCAAAGAAGAAAGATCCAAAACTGGATTCCCAGCAGGTCACGTCCTGGTTTAAAATTATTCAGTTGACTCCCTCGTCTATCACAGTCAGAAAAGTCTAGAAACCCCAGCGAGGCATGGGGTGGTTACATGATCAGAAACCGCTCCACCTTTCCAATGTTATGTCCTGACAGTCTCTGGCATCTGGCCTACTGTCCCTTATGTTCCCGTGCTCCCTCGTGGTTCTGCCCCTTTGCACGTTTCACTCCTCCTGCAGGTTCCTACCACACTGACCTGCTCAAGGACTCACTGAAGCATATCAGATGCTTCACGTCCTCCCTGCTCCTTCCTTCCATTGGGCTCTCAAGACACCTATAACTTGATCACTCCTTGCCACCTGGCACTCTTACTTTTCCAGCTACCATAAATGCCTTAATAGCATGACCTGATTTGGAACAGTGCTGACACACAAGGCACTTGAAATTTCTTAAGCAAGAAAGAAATGGATTGAGATTTCTAAGATAAAGAAAAGTCACCTAAGTACACAAAATTGGGTCGTGATAGAATAGTAAAGTAGAGTGTGCCTAGGTTTGAATCCCAGCTCTATCACAGCTGCATGGTCCTGAAAAAACCATTTAGCTTTATTGAGAATCAATTATTAATAATAGTTTTATTATTTAATCTGGAGAAAAGAGAAAATAATACCTAATTTTTCTTTTATGAAATACAGCATAAGTGGAATAAATGAAGGTTCCTATGAAGCATAAGTGGGCTAAACATGCAAAGTGTCCTATCAAGAAATGCAAACATGGGAATTACTTGGCAATCCAGTGGTTAGGACTCCATTCTCTCACTGCCAAGGATCTGGGTTCAATCCATGGTCAGGGAACCAAGATCCCGCAATCCATGCTGTGTGGCCAAAAATGAAAAAGAAAAGAAAAAAAGAAGAAGAAAGAAAGGCAAACAAACGAAATTTTGTATTTTATATTAATTAGTTTAGAAGTCTATTTCTACATACCAAATAATCTATACATTTGTAAAGAATTTTCAATTACCAATCACTTTCAAATATATCATCTAATGTGATTCTCACAACTATCCTATGAGAGTGAAAGCTTTGTTTTGTTTTAGGAAGGAAGAGCTTAGTGTCACAATTGTCCAACAACTCTCCAGGAAACAGGTGCTACAGAAAAGGGCAAAATTGGGGATCTGGATTCTCTCTCTTACATTTCATTATTCTCTCCACTCTCCAACAAAACTCTTGTTTCATCACAAAGATATCACACACAAGCCTAAAGTGGAATAAAACGTAAAAACAAATTTGCAAATTGTTTCTCCAAAAGAAATAACTTCTTAGTGAGGTCTTAATCATTATATACTTGTTAAGAGGGATCAAAAAGGTTTGTTAAGATATAAAGAGATATACTTGACTTATTTTTAAAATTATGGTGAATATAACTTAGTTTTAGAGATATTTCCTATATAAATTATGTACAACTTTTTGCATTATTTGACAACTAAGGAATGTTGGAAAGAAAAAAAAATCATACACTGGGAAAAAGTTTTTCTTTTCTTCTAAAAAACTAACATCAGGTAGAGAAGAGCTTAAAATTTTCCATATGTGTCTCCCAGAATTTTCTCCTAGAATTTTCAATAAATAACATGTTG
>NW_026292110.1:0-24681 GCF_023091745.1 Budorcas taxicolor | reverse complement strand
GTGGGCGCCCAGAAGGTGCCTGACAGACGTCATGTCCCTAGCGCTCTGCTCCCCAGCAGAGACGTGTGCAGGTGGTGGGGCCTGCCCCTGCGTGTCTGGGCTCCCGCCGGCAGCCCCAGCTCCAGGGAAGCAGCCCCTGAGCCAAGACCTGGAGGAGGCGCGGGGCGCCCCCGCCTGGAAGCCTAGTGCACAGCATGCGGGAAGCGAGCCTCCTCGGGAGAAGAGGAGGCAGCCCAGCTGCGTGCGTCTGCACTCACTCCTTGGGCGGAGCCCAGTGAGCCTCCAGTACGGCAGAGCTCCAGCTCTGCTCAGAGGCCCGATCTGGCAGAGTTGCTGGCGTGAGGCTGCTCTGCCCTGGGCGAGCCTTGCCCAGACGTGCCTCGCTGCTAGGCTTCCTGCCCGGGAAGGAGCAGGCTGCGCCAGACAGGCAGACGCTCCTGGCGCCTTCCTGGCCTCAGCTCCACTCCTGCCTTGCCTTTGCACCTAGTCCCCAGGCGTCCTTGCGGAGGGCTTAGGGGCCGGTGGGTTGCACGCTGCCAAGCCCTCCAGCCGTGAGAGCCCTGTCATAGGGAAGGGAATGGCAAGTGCAGGGCTCCTCCAGCGCTCGCTTGGCCGCCCAGACTCAGCACAGCACGGAGAGCACCAGGCTTCCCAGGGCCCCTGGCTGTGGTCTGCAGCCCCACACACCCGGAGGCTGACTCCGTCGGCGCCCAGAAGGTGCCTGACAGACGTCATTTCCCTAGTGCTCTCCCAACCAGCAGAGACGTGTGCAGGTGGCTGGGGCCTGCCCCTGCGTGTCTGGGCTGCCGCCCACAGCCTCCGCTCAGGGGAAGCAGCCCCTGTGCCAAGACCTGCAGGAGGCGCGGGGCGTCCCTGCCTGGAAGCCAAGTGCACAGTCCGCTTGGAAGCGAGCCTCCTTGGGAAGAGTCGAGGGAGCCAAGCCGCGTGCAGCTGCAATCCCTGCTTGGGCCGAGCCGAGTGTGCCTCCAGGACGGCAGAGCTCCAGCTCTGCTCCGAGGCCGGATCTAGTCAAGTGCCTTGCGCGAGGCCGCTCTGCCCTGGGCGAGACTTGCCCAGGCTTGCCTCGCTGCTAGGCTTGCTGCCCGGGAAGGAGCAGGCTGTGCGATGCTGGGAGAGGCCACTGGCGCCTTCCTGGCCTCAGCTCCACTCCTGCCTTGCCTTTGCATCTAGGCCCCGGGCGTCCTTGGGGAAGGCTTAGGAGCCGGTGGCTTGCACACCGCCAAGCCCTCCAGCAGGGAGGCCTCTCGTAGAGGGGAGGGGAGGGCAAGTGCAGGGCTCCTCCAGCGGGTGCTTGGCCGCCCAGACTCAGCGCCGCACGGAGAGCACAAGGCTCCCAGGTCCCCTGGCTGTGGTCTGCAGCCCCACACTCCCGGAGGCTGACTCCGTGGGCGCCCAGAAGGTGCCTGACAGACGTCATGTCCCTAGCGCTCTGCTCCCCAGCAGAGACGTGTGCAGGTGGTGGGGCCTGCCCCTGCGTGTCTGGGCTCCCGCCGGCAGCCCCGGCTCCAGGGAAGCAGCCCCTGAGCCAAGACCTGGAGGAGGCGCGGGGCGCCCCCGCCTGGAAGCCTAGTGCACAGCATGCGGGAAGCGAGCCTCCTCGGGAGAAGAGGAGGCAGCCCAGCTGCGTGCGTCTGCACTCACTCCTTGGGCGGAGCCCAGTGAGCCTCCAGTACGGCAGAGCTCCAGCTCTGCTCAGAGGCCCGATCTGGCAGAGTTGCTGGCGTGAGGCTGCTCTGCCCTGGGCGAGCCTTGCCCAGACGTGCCTCGCTGCTAGGCTTCCTGCCCGGGAAGGAGCAGGCTGCGCCAGACAGGCAGACGCTCCTGGCGCCTTCCTGGCCTCAGCTCCACTCCTGCCTTGCCTTTGCACCTAGTCCCCAGGCGTCCTTGCGGAGGGCTTAGGGGCCGGTGGGTTGCACGCTGCCAAGCCCTCCAGCCGTGAGAGCCCTGTCATAGGGAAGGGAATGGCAAGTGCAGGGCTCCTCCAGCGCTCGCTTGGCCGCCCAGACTCAGCACAGCACGGAGAGCACCAGGCTTCCCAGGGCCCCTGGCTGTGGTCTGCAGCCCCACACACCCGGAGGCTGACTCCGTCGGCGCCCAGAAGGTGCCTGACAGACGTCATTTCCCTAGTGCTCTCCCAACCAGCAGAGACGTGTGCAGGTGGCTGGGGCCTGCCCCTGCGTGTCTGGGCTGCCGCCCACAGCCTCCGCTCAGGGGAAGCAGCCCTGTGCCAAGACCTGCAGGAGGCGCGGGGCGTCCCTGCCTGGAAGCCAAGTGCACAGTCCGCTTGGAAGCGAGCCTCCTTGGGAAGAGTCGAGGGAGCCAAGCCGCGTGCAGCTGCAATCCCTGCTTGGGCCGAGCCGAGTGTGCCTCCAGGACGGCAGAGCTCCAGCTCTGCTCCGAGGCCGGATCTAGTCAAGTGCCTTGCGCGAGGCCGCTCTGCCCTGGGCGAGACTTGCCCAGGCTTGCCTCGCTGCTAGGCTTGCTGCCCGGGAAGGAGCAGGCTGTGCGATGCTGGGAGAGGCCACTGGCGCCTTCCTGGCCTCAGCTCCACTCCTGCCTTGCCTTTGCATCTAGGCCCCGGGCGTCCTTGGGGAAGGCTTAGGAGCCGGTGGCTTGCACACCGCCAAGCCCTCCAGCAGGGAGGCCTCTCGTAGAGGGGAGGGGAGGGCAAGTGCAGGGCTCCTCCAGCGGGTGCTTGGCCGCCCAGACTCAGCGCCGCACGGAGAGCACAAGGCTCCCAGGTCCCCTGGCTGTGGTCTGCAGCCCCACACTCCCGGAGGCTGACTCCGTGGGCGCCCAGAAGGTGCCTGACAGACGTCATGTCCCTAGCGCTCTGCTCCCCAGCAGAGACGTGTGCAGGTGGTGGGGCCTGCCCCTGCGTGTCTGGGCTCCCGCCGGCAGCCCCGGCTCCAGGGAAGCAGCCCCTGAGCCAAGACCTGGAGGAGGCGCGGGGCGCCCCCGCCTGGAAGCCTAGTGCACAGCATGCGGGAAGCGAGCCTCCTCGGGAGAAGAGGAGGCAGCCCAGCTGCGTGCGTCTGCACTCACTCCTTGGGCGGAGCCCAGTGAGCCTCCAGTACGGCAGAGCTCCAGCTCTGCTCAGAGGCCCGATCTGGCAGAGTTGCTGGCGTGAGGCTGCTCTGCCCTGGGCGAGCCTTGCCCAGACGTGCCTCGCTGCTAGGCTTCCTGCCCGGGAAGGAGCAGGCTGCGCCAGACAGGCAGACGCTCCTGGCGCCTTCCTGGCCTCAGCTCCACTCCTGCCTTGCCTTTGCACCTAGTCCCCAGGCGTCCTTGCGGAGGGCTTAGGGGCCGGTGGGTTGCACGCTGCCAAGCCCTCCAGCCGTGAGAGCCCTGTCATAGGGAAGGGAATGGCAAGTGCAGGGCTCCTCCAGCGCTCGCTTGGCCGCCCAGACTCAGCACAGCACGGAGAGCACCAGGCTTCCCAGGGCCCCTGGCTGTGGTCTGCAGCCCCACACACCCGGAGGCTGACTCCGTCGGCGCCCAGAAGGTGCCTGACAGACGTCATTTCCCTAGTGCTCTCCCAACCAGCAGAGACGTGTGCAGGTGGCTGGGGCCTGCCCCTGCGTGTCTGGGCTGCCGCCCACAGCCTCCGCTCAGGGGAAGCAGCCCCTGTGCCAAGACCTGCAGGAGGCGCGGGGCGTCCCTGCCTGGAAGCCAAGTGCACAGTCCGCTTGGAAGCGAGCCTCCTTGGGAAGAGTCGAGGGAGCCAAGCCGCGTGCAGCTGCAATCCCTGCTTGGGCCGAGCCGAGTGTGCCTCCAGGACGGCAGAGCTCCAGCTCTGCTCCGAGGCCGGATCTAGTCAAGTGCCTTGCGCGAGGCCGCTCTGCCCTGGGCGAGACTTGCCCAGGCTTGCCTCGCTGCTAGGCTTGCTGCCCGGGAAGGAGCAGGCTGTGCGATGCTGGGAGAGGCCACTGGCGCCTTCCTGGCCTCAGCTCCACTCCTGCCTTGCCTTTGCATCTAGGCCCCGGGCGTCCTTGGGGAAGGCTTAGGAGCCGGTGGCTTGCACACCGCCAAGCCCTCCAGCAGGGAGGCCTCTCGTAGAGGGGAGGGGAGGGCAAGTGCAGGGCTCCTCCAGCGGGTGCTTGGCCGCCCAGACTCAGCGCCGCACGGAGAGCACAAGGCTCCCAGGTCCCCTGGCTGTGGTCTGCAGCCCCACACTCCCGGAGGCTGACTCCGTGGGCGCCCAGAAGGTGCCTGACAGACGTCATGTCCCTAGCGCTCTGCTCCCCAGCAGAGACGTGTGCAGGTGGTGGGGCCTGCCCCTGCGTGTCTGGGCTCCCGCCGGCAGCCCCGGCTCCAGGGAAGCAGCCCCTGAGCCAAGACCTGGAGGAGGCGCGGGGCGCCCCCGCCTGGAAGCCTAGTGCACAGCATGCGGGAAGCGAGCCTCCTCGGGAGAAGAGGAGGCAGCCCAGCTGCGTGCGTCTGCACTCACTCCTTGGGCGGAGCCCAGTGAGCCTCCAGTACGGCAGAGCTCCAGCTCTGCTCAGAGGCCCGATCTGGCAGAGTTGCTGGCGTGAGGCTGCTCTGCCCTGGGCGAGCCTTGCCCAGACGTGCCTCGCTGCTAGGCTTCCTGCCCGGGAAGGAGCAGGCTGCGCCAGACAGGCAGACGCTCCTGGCGCCTTCCTGGCCTCAGCTCCACTCCTGCCTTGCCTTTGCACCTAGTCCCCAGGCGTCCTTGCGGAGGGCTTAGGGGCCGGTGGGTTGCACGCTGCCAAGCCCTCCAGCCGTGAGAGCCCTGTCATAGGGAAGGGAATGGCAAGTGCAGGGCTCCTCCAGCGCTCGCTTGGCCGCCCAGACTCAGCACAGCACGGAGAGCACCAGGCTTCCCAGGGCCCCTGGCTGTGGTCTGCAGCCCCACACACCCGGAGGCTGACTCCGTCGGCGCCCAGAAGGTGCCTGACAGACGTCATTTCCCTAGTGCTCTCCCAACCAGCAGAGACGTGTGCAGGTGGCTGGGGCCTGCCCCTGCGTGTCTGGGCTGCCGCCCACAGCCTCCGCTCAGGGGAAGCAGCCCCTGTGCCAAGACCTGCAGGAGGCGCGGGGCGTCCCTGCCTGGAAGCCAAGTGCACAGTCCGCTTGGAAGCGAGCCTCCTTGGGAAGAGTCGAGGGAGCCAAGCCGCGTGCAGCTGCAATCCCTGCTTGGGCCGAGCCGAGTGTGCCTCCAGGACGGCAGAGCTCCAGCTCTGCTCCGAGGCCGGATCTAGTCAAGTGCCTTGCGCGAGGCCGCTCTGCCCTGGGCGAGACTTGCCCAGGCTTGCCTCGCTGCTAGGCTTGCTGCCCGGGAAGGAGCAGGCTGTGCGATGCTGGGAGAGGCCACTGGCGCCTTCCTGGCCTCAGCTCCACTCCTGCCTTGCCTTTGCATCTAGGCCCCGGGCGTCCTTGGGGAAGGCTTAGGAGCCGGTGGCTTGCACACCGCCAAGCCCTCCAGCAGGGAGGCCTCTCGTAGAGGGGAGGGGAGGGCAAGTGCAGGGCTCCTCCAGCGGGTGCTTGGCCGCCCAGACTCAGCGCCGCACGGAGAGCACAAGGCTCCCAGGTCCCCTGGCTGTGGTCTGCAGCCCCACACTCCCGGAGGCTGACTCCGTGGGCGCCCAGAAGGTGCCTGACAGACGTCATGTCCCTAGCGCTCTGCTCCCCAGCAGAGACGTGTGCAGGTGGTGGGGCCTGCCCCTGCGTGTCTGGGCTCCCGCCGGCAGCCCCGGCTCCAGGGAAGCAGCCCCTGAGCCAAGACCTGGAGGAGGCGCGGGGCGCCCCCGCCTGGAAGCCTAGTGCACAGCATGCGGGAAGCGAGCCTCCTCGGGAGAAGAGGAGGCAGCCCAGCTGCGTGCGTCTGCACTCACTCCTTGGGCGGAGCCCAGTGAGCCTCCAGTACGGCAGAGCTCCAGCTCTGCTCAGAGGCCCGATCTGGCAGAGTTGCTGGCGTGAGGCTGCTCTGCCCTGGGCGAGCCTTGCCCAGACGTGCCTCGCTGCTAGGCTTCCTGCCCGGGAAGGAGCAGGCTGCGCCAGACAGGCAGACGCTCCTGGCGCCTTCCTGGCCTCAGCTCCACTCCTGCCTTGCCTTTGCACCTAGTCCCCAGGCGTCCTTGCGGAGGGCTTAGGGGCCGGTGGGTTGCACGCTGCCAAGCCCTCCAGCCGTGAGAGCCCTGTCATAGGGAAGGGAATGGCAAGTGCAGGGCTCCTCCAGCGCTCGCTTGGCCGCCCAGACTCAGCACAGCACGGAGAGCACCAGGCTTCCCAGGGCCCCTGGCTGTGGTCTGCAGCCCCACACACCCGGAGGCTGACTCCGTCGGCGCCCAGAAGGTGCCTGACAGACGTCATTTCCCTAGTGCTCTCCCAACCAGCAGAGACGTGTGCAGGTGGCTGGGGCCTGCCCCTGCGTGTCTGGGCTGCCGCCCACAGCCTCCGCTCAGGGGAAGCAGCCCCTGTGCCAAGACCTGCAGGAGGCGCGGGGCGTCCCTGCCTGGAAGCCAAGTGCACAGTCCGCTTGGAAGCGAGCCTCCTTGGGAAGAGTCGAGGGAGCCAAGCCGCGTGCAGCTGCAATCCCTGCTTGGGCCGAGCCGAGTGTGCCTCCAGGACGGCAGAGCTCCAGCTCTGCTCCGAGGCCGGATCTAGTCAAGTGCCTTGCGCGAGGCCGCTCTGCCCTGGGCGAGACTTGCCCAGGCTTGCCTCGCTGCTAGGCTTGCTGCCCGGGAAGGAGCAGGCTGTGCGATGCTGGGAGAGGCCACTGGCGCCTTCCTGGCCTCAGCTCCACTCCTGCCTTGCCTTTGCATCTAGGCCCCGGGCGTCCTTGGGGAAGGCTTAGGAGCCGGTGGCTTGCACACCGCCAAGCCCTCCAGCAGGGAGGCCTCTCGTAGAGGGGAGGGGAGGGCAAGTGCAGGGCTCCTCCAGCGGGTGCTTGGCCGCCCAGACTCAGCGCCGCACGGAGAGCACAAGGCTCCCAGGTCCCCTGGCTGTGGTCTGCAGCCCCACACTCCCGGAGGCTGACTCCGTGGGCGCCCAGAAGGTGCCTGACAGACGTCATGTCCCTAGCGCTCTGCTCCCCAGCAGAGACGTGTGCAGGTGGTGGGGCCTGCCCCTGCGTGTCTGGGCTCCCGCCGGCAGCCCCGGCTCCAGGGAAGCAGCCCCTGAGCCAAGACCTGGAGGAGGCGCGGGGCGCCCCCGCCTGGAAGCCTAGTGCACAGCATGCGGGAAGCGAGCCTCCTCGGGAGAAGAGGAGGCAGCCCAGCTGCGTGCGTCTGCACTCACTCCTTGGGCGGAGCCCAGTGAGCCTCCAGTACGGCAGAGCTCCAGCTCTGCTCAGAGGCCCGATCTGGCAGAGTTGCTGGCGTGAGGCTGCTCTGCCCTGGGCGAGCCTTGCCCAGACGTGCCTCGCTGCTAGGCTTCCTGCCCGGGAAGGAGCAGGCTGCGCCAGACAGGCAGACGCTCCTGGCGCCTTCCTGGCCTCAGCTCCACTCCTGCCTTGCCTTTGCACCTAGTCCCCAGGCGTCCTTGCGGAGGGCTTAGGGGCCGGTGGGTTGCACGCTGCCAAGCCCTCCAGCCGTGAGAGCCCTGTCATAGGGAAGGGAATGGCAAGTGCAGGGCTCCTCCAGCGCTCGCTTGGCCGCCCAGACTCAGCACAGCACGGAGAGCACCAGGCTTCCCAGGGCCCCTGGCTGTGGTCTGCAGCCCCACACACCCGGAGGCTGACTCCGTCGGCGCCCAGAAGGTGCCTGACAGACGTCATTTCCCTAGTGCTCTCCCAACCAGCAGAGACGTGTGCAGGTGGCTGGGGCCTGCCCCTGCGTGTCTGGGCTGCCGCCCACAGCCTCCGCTCAGGGGAAGCAGCCCCTGTGCCAAGACCTGCAGGAGGCGCGGGGCGTCCCTGCCTGGAAGCCAAGTGCACAGTCCGCTTGGAAGCGAGCCTCCTTGGGAAGAGTCGAGGGAGCCAAGCCGCGTGCAGCTGCAATCCCTGCTTGGGCCGAGCCGAGTGTGCCTCCAGGACGGCAGAGCTCCAGCTCTGCTCCGAGGCCGGATCTAGTCAAGTGCCTTGCGCGAGGCCGCTCTGCCCTGGGCGAGACTTGCCCAGGCTTGCCTCGCTGCTAGGCTTGCTGCCCGGGAAGGAGCAGGCTGTGCGATGCTGGGAGAGGCCACTGGCGCCTTCCTGGCCTCAGCTCCACTCCTGCCTTGCCTTTGCATCTAGGCCCCGGGCGTCCTTGGGGAAGGCTTAGGAGCCGGTGGCTTGCACACCGCCAAGCCCTCCAGCAGGGAGGCCTCTCGTAGAGGGGAGGGGAGGGCAAGTGCAGGGCTCCTCCAGCGGGTGCTTGGCCGCCCAGACTCAGCGCCGCACGGAGAGCACAAGGCTCCCAGGTCCCCTGGCTGTGGTCTGCAGCCCCACACTCCCGGAGGCTGACTCCGTGGGCGCCCAGAAGGTGCCTGACAGACGTCATGTCCCTAGCGCTCTGCTCCCCAGCAGAGACGTGTGCAGGTGGTGGGGCCTGCCCCTGCGTGTCTGGGCTCCCGCCGGCAGCCCCGGCTCCAGGGAAGCAGCCCCTGAGCCAAGACCTGGAGGAGGCGCGGGGCGCCCCCGCCTGGAAGCCTAGTGCACAGCATGCGGGAAGCGAGCCTCCTCGGGAGAAGAGGAGGCAGCCCAGCTGCGTGCGTCTGCACTCACTCCTTGGGCGGAGCCCAGTGAGCCTCCAGTACGGCAGAGCTCCAGCTCTGCTCAGAGGCCCGATCTGGCAGAGTTGCTGGCGTGAGGCTGCTCTGCCCTGGGCGAGCCTTGCCCAGACGTGCCTCGCTGCTAGGCTTCCTGCCCGGGAAGGAGCAGGCTGCGCCAGACAGGCAGACGCTCCTGGCGCCTTCCTGGCCTCAGCTCCACTCCTGCCTTGCCTTTGCACCTAGTCCCCAGGCGTCCTTGCGGAGGGCTTAGGGGCCGGTGGGTTGCACGCTGCCAAGCCCTCCAGCCGTGAGAGCCCTGTCATAGGGAAGGGAATGGCAAGTGCAGGGCTCCTCCAGCGCTCGCTTGGCCGCCCAGACTCAGCACAGCACGGAGAGCACCAGGCTTCCCAGGGCCCCTGGCTGTGGTCTGCAGCCCCACACACCCGGAGGCTGACTCCGTCGGCGCCCAGAAGGTGCCTGACAGACGTCATTTCCCTAGTGCTCTCCCAACCAGCAGAGACGTGTGCAGGTGGCTGGGGCCTGCCCCTGCGTGTCTGGGCTGCCGCCCACAGCCTCCGCTCAGGGGAAGCAGCCCCTGTGCCAAGACCTGCAGGAGGCGCGGGGCGTCCCTGCCTGGAAGCCAAGTGCACAGTCCGCTTGGAAGCGAGCCTCCTTGGGAAGAGTCGAGGGAGCCAAGCCGCGTGCAGCTGCAATCCCTGCTTGGGCCGAGCCGAGTGTGCCTCCAGGACGGCAGAGCTCCAGCTCTGCTCCGAGGCCGGATCTAGTCAAGTGCCTTGCGCGAGGCCGCTCTGCCCTGGGCGAGACTTGCCCAGGCTTGCCTCGCTGCTAGGCTTGCTGCCCGGGAAGGAGCAGGCTGTGCGATGCTGGGAGAGGCCACTGGCGCCTTCCTGGCCTCAGCTCCACTCCTGCCTTGCCTTTGCATCTAGGCCCCGGGCGTCCTTGGGGAAGGCTTAGGAGCCGGTGGCTTGCACACCGCCAAGCCCTCCAGCAGGGAGGCCTCTCGTAGAGGGGAGGGGAGGGCAAGTGCAGGGCTCCTCCAGCGGGTGCTTGGCCGCCCAGACTCAGCGCCGCACGGAGAGCACAAGGCTCCCAGGTCCCCTGGCTGTGGTCTGCAGCCCCACACTCCCGGAGGCTGACTCCGTGGGCGCCCAGAAGGTGCCTGACAGACGTCATGTCCCTAGCGCTCTGCTCCCCAGCAGAGACGTGTGCAGGTGGTGGGGCCTGCCCCTGCGTGTCTGGGCTCCCGCCGGCAGCCCCGGCTCCAGGGAAGCAGCCCCTGAGCCAAGACCTGGAGGAGGCGCGGGGCGCCCCCGCCTGGAAGCCTAGTGCACAGCATGCGGGAAGCGAGCCTCCTCGGGAGAAGAGGAGGCAGCCCAGCTGCGTGCGTCTGCACTCACTCCTTGGGCGGAGCCCAGTGAGCCTCCAGTACGGCAGAGCTCCAGCTCTGCTCAGAGGCCCGATCTGGCAGAGTTGCTGGCGTGAGGCTGCTCTGCCCTGGGCGAGCCTTGCCCAGACGTGCCTCGCTGCTAGGCTTCCTGCCCGGGAAGGAGCAGGCTGCGCCAGACAGGCAGACGCTCCTGGCGCCTTCCTGGCCTCAGCTCCACTCCTGCCTTGCCTTTGCACCTAGTCCCCAGGCGTCCTTGCGGAGGGCTTAGGGGCCGGTGGGTTGCACGCTGCCAAGCCCTCCAGCCGTGAGAGCCCTGTCATAGGGAAGGGAATGGCAAGTGCAGGGCTCCTCCAGCGCTCGCTTGGCCGCCCAGACTCAGCACAGCACGGAGAGCACCAGGCTTCCCAGGGCCCCTGGCTGTGGTCTGCAGCCCCACACACCCGGAGGCTGACTCCGTCGGCGCCCAGAAGGTGCCTGACAGACGTCATTTCCCTAGTGCTCTCCCAACCAGCAGAGACGTGTGCAGGTGGCTGGGGCCTGCCCCTGCGTGTCTGGGCTGCCGCCCACAGCCTCCGCTCAGGGGAAGCAGCCCCTGTGCCAAGACCTGCAGGAGGCGCGGGGCGTCCCTGCCTGGAAGCCAAGTGCACAGTCCGCTTGGAAGCGAGCCTCCTTGGGAAGAGTCGAGGGAGCCAAGCCGCGTGCAGCTGCAATCCCTGCTTGGGCCGAGCCGAGTGTGCCTCCAGGACGGCAGAGCTCCAGCTCTGCTCCGAGGCCGGATCTAGTCAAGTGCCTTGCGCGAGGCCGCTCTGCCCTGGGCGAGACTTGCCCAGGCTTGCCTCGCTGCTAGGCTTGCTGCCCGGGAAGGAGCAGGCTGTGCGATGCTGGGAGAGGCCACTGGCGCCTTCCTGGCCTCAGCTCCACTCCTGCCTTGCCTTTGCACCTAGTCCCCGGGCGTCCTTGCGGAGGGCTTAGGGGCCGGTGGGTTGCACGCTGCCAAGCCCTCCAGCCGTGAGAGCCCTGTCATAGGGAAGGGAATGGCAAGTGCAGGGCTCCTCCAGCGCTCGCTTGGCCGCCCAGACTCAGCACAGCACGGAGAGCACCAGGCTTCCCAGGGCCCCTGGCTGTGGTCTGCAGCCCCACACACCCGGAGGCTGACTCCGTCGGCGCCCAGAAGGTGCCTGACAGACGTCATTTCCCTAGTGCTCTCCCAACCAGCAGAGACGTGTGCAGGTGGCTGGGGCCTGCCCCTGCGTGTCTGGGCTGCCGCCCACAGCCTCCGCTCAGGGGAAGCAGCCCCTGTGCCAAGACCTGCAGGAGGCGCGGGGCGTCCCTGCCTGGAAGCCAAGTGCACAGTCCGCTTGGAAGCGAGCCTCCTTGGGAAGAGTCGAGGGAGCCAAGCCGCGTGCAGCTGCAATCCCTGCTTGGGCCGAGCCGAGTGTGCCTCCAGGACGGCAGAGCTCCAGCTCTGCTCCGAGGCCGGATCTAGTCAAGTGCCTTGCGCGAGGCCGCTCTGCCCTGGGCGAGACTTGCCCAGGCTTGCCTCGCTGCTAGGCTTGCTGCCCGGGAAGGAGCAGGCTGTGCGATGCTGGGAGAGGCCACTGGCGCCTTCCTGGCCTCAGCTCCACTCCTGCCTTGCCTTTGCATCTAGGCCCCGGGCGTCCTTGGGGAAGGCTTAGGAGCCGGTGGCTTGCACACCGCCAAGCCCTCCAGCAGGGAGGCCTCTCGTAGAGGGGAGGGGAGGGCAAGTGCAGGGCTCCTCCAGCGGGTGCTTGGCCGCCCAGACTCAGCGCCGCACGGAGAGCACAAGGCTCCCAGGTCCCCTGGCTGTGGTCTGCAGCCCCACACTCCCGGAGGCTGACTCCGTGGGCGCCCAGAAGGTGCCTGACAGACGTCATGTCCCTAGCGCTCTGCTCCCCAGCAGAGACGTGTGCAGGTGGTGGGGCCTGCCCCTGCGTGTCTGGGCTCCCGCCGGCAGCCCCGGCTCCAGGGAAGCAGCCCCTGAGCCAAGACCTGGAGGAGGCGCGGGGCGCCCCCGCCTGGAAGCCTAGTGCACAGCATGCGGGAAGCGAGCCTCCTCGGGAGAAGAGGAGGCAGCCCAGCTGCGTGCGTCTGCACTCACTCCTTGGGCGGAGCCCAGTGAGCCTCCAGTACGGCAGAGCTCCAGCTCTGCTCAGAGGCCCGATCTGGCAGAGTTGCTGGCGTGAGGCTGCTCTGCCCTGGGCGAGCCTTGCCCAGACGTGCCTCGCTGCTAGGCTTCCTGCCCGGGAAGGAGCAGGCTGCGCCAGACAGGCAGACGCTCCTGGCGCCTTCCTGGCCTCAGCTCCACTCCTGCCTTGCCTTTGCACCTAGTCCCCAGGCGTCCTTGCGGAGGGCTTAGGGGCCGGTGGGTTGCACGCTGCCAAGCCCTCCAGCCGTGAGAGCCCTGTCATAGGGAAGGGAATGGCAAGTGCAGGGCTCCTCCAGCGCTCGCTTGGCCGCCCAGACTCAGCACAGCACGGAGAGCACCAGGCTTCCCAGGGCCCCTGGCTGTGGTCTGCAGCCCCACACACCCGGAGGCTGACTCCGTCGGCGCCCAGAAGGTGCCTGACAGACGTCATTTCCCTAGTGCTCTCCCAACCAGCAGAGACGTGTGCAGGTGGCTGGGGCCTGCCCCTGCGTGTCTGGGCTGCCGCCCACAGCCTCCGCTCAGGGGAAGCAGCCCCTGTGCCAAGACCTGCAGGAGGCGCGGGGCGTCCCTGCCTGGAAGCCAAGTGCACAGTCCGCTTGGAAGCGAGCCTCCTTGGGAAGAGTCGAGGGAGCCAAGCCGCGTGCAGCTGCAATCCCTGCTTGGGCCGAGCCGAGTGTGCCTCCAGGACGGCAGAGCTCCAGCTCTGCTCCGAGGCCGGATCTAGTCAAGTGCCTTGCGCGAGGCCGCTCTGCCCTGGGCGAGACTTGCCCAGGCTTGCCTCGCTGCTAGGCTTGCTGCCCGGGAAGGAGCAGGCTGTGCGATGCTGGGAGAGGCCACTGGCGCCTTCCTGGCCTCAGCTCCACTCCTGCCTTGCCTTTGCATCTAGGCCCCGGGCGTCCTTGGGGAAGGCTTAGGAGCCGGTGGCTTGCACACCGCCAAGCCCTCCAGCAGGGAGGCCTCTCGTAGAGGGGAGGGGAGGGCAAGTGCAGGGCTCCTCCAGCGGGTGCTTGGCCGCCCAGACTCAGCGCCGCACGGAGAGCACAAGGCTCCCAGGTCCCCTGGCTGTGGTCTGCAGCCCCACACTCCCGGAGGCTGACTCCGTGGGCGCCCAGAAGGTGCCTGACAGACGTCATGTCCCTAGCGCTCTGCTCCCCAGCAGAGACGTGTGCAGGTGGTGGGGCCTGCCCCTGCGTGTCTGGGCTCCCGCCGGCAGCCCCGGCTCCAGGGAAGCAGCCCCTGAGCCAAGACCTGGAGGAGGCGCGGGGCGCCCCCGCCTGGAAGCCTAGTGCACAGCATGCGGGAAGCGAGCCTCCTCGGGAGAAGAGGAGGCAGCCCAGCTGCGTGCGTCTGCACTCACTCCTTGGGCGGAGCCCAGTGAGCCTCCAGTACGGCAGAGCTCCAGCTCTGCTCAGAGGCCCGATCTGGCAGAGTTGCTGGCGTGAGGCTGCTCTGCCCTGGGCGAGCCTTGCCCAGACGTGCCTCGCTGCTAGGCTTCCTGCCCGGGAAGGAGCAGGCTGCGCCAGACAGGCAGACGCTCCTGGCGCCTTCCTGGCCTCAGCTCCACTCCTGCCTTGCCTTTGCACCTAGTCCCCAGGCGTCCTTGCGGAGGGCTTAGGGGCCGGTGGGTTGCACGCTGCCAAGCCCTCCAGCCGTGAGAGCCCTGTCATAGGGAAGGGAATGGCAAGTGCAGGGCTCCTCCAGCGCTCGCTTGGCCGCCCAGACTCAGCACAGCACGGAGAGCACCAGGCTTCCCAGGGCCCCTGGCTGTGGTCTGCAGCCCCACACACCCGGAGGCTGACTCCGTCGGCGCCCAGAAGGTGCCTGACAGACGTCATTTCCCTAGTGCTCTCCCAACCAGCAGAGACGTGTGCAGGTGGCTGGGGCCTGCCCCTGCGTGTCTGGGCTGCCGCCCACAGCCTCCGCTCAGGGGAAGCAGCCCCTGTGCCAAGACCTGCAGGAGGCGCGGGGCGTCCCTGCCTGGAAGCCAAGTGCACAGTCCGCTTGGAAGCGAGCCTCCTTGGGAAGAGTCGAGGGAGCCAAGCCGCGTGCAGCTGCAATCCCTGCTTGGGCCGAGCCGAGTGTGCCTCCAGGACGGCAGAGCTCCAGCTCTGCTCCGAGGCCGGATCTAGTCAAGTGCCTTGCGCGAGGCCGCTCTGCCCTGGGCGAGACTTGCCCAGGCTTGCCTCGCTGCTAGGCTTGCTGCCCGGGAAGGAGCAGGCTGTGCGATGCTGGGAGAGGCCACTGGCGCCTTCCTGGCCTCAGCTCCACTCCTGCCTTGCCTTTGCATCTAGGCCCCGGGCGTCCTTGGGGAAGGCTTAGGAGCCGGTGGCTTGCACACCGCCAAGCCCTCCAGCAGGGAGGCCTCTCGTAGAGGGGAGGGGAGGGCAAGTGCAGGGCTCCTCCAGCGGGTGCTTGGCCGCCCAGACTCAGCGCCGCACGGAGAGCACAAGGCTCCCAGGTCCCCTGGCTGTGGTCTGCAGCCCCACACTCCCGGAGGCTGACTCCGTGGGCGCCCAGAAGGTGCCTGACAGACGTCATGTCCCTAGCGCTCTGCTCCCCAGCAGAGACGTGTGCAGGTGGTGGGGCCTGCCCCTGCGTGTCTGGGCTCCCGCCGGCAGCCCCGGCTCCAGGGAAGCAGCCCCTGAGCCAAGACCTGGAGGAGGCGCGGGGCGCCCCCGCCTGGAAGCCTAGTGCACAGCATGCGGGAAGCGAGCCTCCTCGGGAGAAGAGGAGGCAGCCCAGCTGCGTGCGTCTGCACTCACTCCTTGGGCGGAGCCCAGTGAGCCTCCAGTACGGCAGAGCTCCAGCTCTGCTCAGAGGCCCGATCTGGCAGAGTTGCTGGCGTGAGGCTGCTCTGCCCTGGGCGAGCCTTGCCCAGACGTGCCTCGCTGCTAGGCTTCCTGCCCGGGAAGGAGCAGGCTGCGCCAGACAGGCAGACGCTCCTGGCGCCTTCCTGGCCTCAGCTCCACTCCTGCCTTGCCTTTGCACCTAGTCCCCAGGCGTCCTTGCGGAGGGCTTAGGGGCCGGTGGGTTGCACGCTGCCAAGCCCTCCAGCCGTGAGAGCCCTGTCATAGGGAAGGGAATGGCAAGTGCAGGGCTCCTCCAGCGCTCGCTTGGCCGCCCAGACTCAGCACAGCACGGAGAGCACCAGGCTTCCCAGGGCCCCTGGCTGTGGTCTGCAGCCCCACACACCCGGAGGCTGACTCCGTCGGCGCCCAGAAGGTGCCTGACAGACGTCATTTCCCTAGTGCTCTCCCAACCAGCAGAGACGTGTGCAGGTGGCTGGGGCCTGCCCCTGCGTGTCTGGGCTGCCGCCCACAGCCTCCGCTCAGGGGAAGCAGCCCCTGTGCCAAGACCTGCAGGAGGCGCGGGGCGTCCCTGCCTGGAAGCCAAGTGCACAGTCCGCTTGGAAGCGAGCCTCCTTGGGAAGAGTCGAGGGAGCCAAGCCGCGTGCAGCTGCAATCCCTGCTTGGGCCGAGCCGAGTGTGCCTCCAGGACGGCAGAGCTCCAGCTCTGCTCCGAGGCCGGATCTAGTCAAGTGCCTTGCGCGAGGCCGCTCTGCCCTGGGCGAGACTTGCCCAGGCTTGCCTCGCTGCTAGGCTTGCTGCCCGGGAAGGAGCAGGCTGTGCGATGCTGGGAGAGGCCACTGGCGCCTTCCTGGCCTCAGCTCCACTCCTGCCTTGCCTTTGCATCTAGGCCCCGGGCGTCCTTGGGGAAGGCTTAGGAGCCGGTGGCTTGCACACCGCCAAGCCCTCCAGCAGGGAGGCCTCTCGTAGAGGGGAGGGGAGGGCAAGTGCAGGGCTCCTCCAGCGGGTGCTTGGCCGCCCAGACTCAGCGCCGCACGGAGAGCACAAGGCTCCCAGGTCCCCTGGCTGTGGTCTGCAGCCCCACACTCCCGGAGGCTGACTCCGTGGGCGCCCAGAAGGTGCCTGACAGACGTCATGTCCCTAGCGCTCTGCTCCCCAGCAGAGACGTGTGCAGGTGGTGGGGCCTGCCCCTGCGTGTCTGGGCTCCCGCCGGCAGCCCCGGCTCCAGGGAAGCAGCCCCTGAGCCAAGACCTGGAGGAGGCGCGGGGCGCCCCCGCCTGGAAGCCTAGTGCACAGCATGCGGGAAGCGAGCCTCCTCGGGAGAAGAGGAGGCAGCCCAGCTGCGTGCGTCTGCACTCACTCCTTGGGCGGAGCCCAGTGAGCCTCCAGTACGGCAGAGCTCCAGCTCTGCTCAGAGGCCCGATCTGGCAGAGTTGCTGGCGTGAGGCTGCTCTGCCCTGGGCGAGCCTTGCCCAGACGTGCCTCGCTGCTAGGCTTCCTGCCCGGGAAGGAGCAGGCTGCGCCAGACAGGCAGACGCTCCTGGCGCCTTCCTGGCCTCAGCTCCACTCCTGCCTTGCCTTTGCACCTAGTCCCCAGGCGTCCTTGCGGAGGGCTTAGGGGCCGGTGGGTTGCACGCTGCCAAGCCCTCCAGCCGTGAGAGCCCTGTCATAGGGAAGGGAATGGCAAGTGCAGGGCTCCTCCAGCGCTCGCTTGGCCGCCCAGACTCAGCACAGCACGGAGAGCACCAGGCTTCCCAGGGCCCCTGGCTGTGGTCTGCAGCCCCACACACCCGGAGGCTGACTCCGTCGGCGCCCAGAAGGTGCCTGACAGACGTCATTTCCCTAGTGCTCTCCCAACCAGCAGAGACGTGTGCAGGTGGCTGGGGCCTGCCCCTGCGTGTCTGGGCTGCCGCCCACAGCCTCCGCTCAGGGGAAGCAGCCCCTGTGCCAAGACCTGCAGGAGGCGCGGGGCGTCCCTGCCTGGAAGCCAAGTGCACAGTCCGCTTGGAAGCGAGCCTCCTTGGGAAGAGTCGAGGGAGCCAAGCCGCGTGCAGCTGCAATCCCTGCTTGGGCCGAGCCGAGTGTGCCTCCAGGACGGCAGAGCTCCAGCTCTGCTCCGAGGCCGGATCTAGTCAAGTGCCTTGCGCGAGGCCGCTCTGCCCTGGGCGAGACTTGCCCAGGCTTGCCTCGCTGCTAGGCTTGCTGCCCGGGAAGGAGCAGGCTGTGCGATGCTGGGAGAGGCCACTGGCGCCTTCCTGGCCTCAGTTCCACTCCTGCCTTGCCTTTGCACCTAGTCCCCGGGCGTCCTTGCGGAGGGCTTAGGGGCCGGTGGGTTGCACGCTGCCAAGCCCTCCAGCCGTGAGAGCCCTGTCATAGGGAAGGGAATGGCAAGTGCAGGGCTCCTCCAGCGGGTGCTTGGCCGCCCAGACTCAGCGCCGCACGGAGAGCACAAGGCTCCCAGGTCCCCTGGCTGTGGTCTGCAGCCCCACACTCCCGGAGGCTGACTCCGTGGGCGCCCAGAAGGTGCCTGACAGACGTCATGTCCCTAGCGCTCTGCTCCCCAGCAGAGACGTGTGCAGGTGGTGGGGCCTGCCCCTGCGTGTCTGGGCTCCCGCCGGCAGCCCCGGCTCCAGGGAAGCAGCCCCTGAGCCAAGACCTGGAGGAGGCGCGGGGCGCCCCCGCCTGGAAGCCTAGTGCACAGCATGCGGGAAGCGAGCCTCCTCGGGAGAAGAGGAGGCAGCCCAGCTGCGTGCGTCTGCACTCACTCCTTGGGCGGAGCCCAGTGAGCCTCCAGTACGGCAGAGCTCCAGCTCTGCTCAGAGGCCCGATCTGGCAGAGTTGCTGGCGTGAGGCTGCTCTGCCCTGGGCGAGCCTTGCCCAGACGTGCCTCGCTGCTAGGCTTCCTGCCCGGGAAGGAGCAGGCTGCGCCAGACAGGCAGACGCTCCTGGCGCCTTCCTGGCCTCAGCTCCACTCCTGCCTTGCCTTTGCACCTAGTCCCCAGGCGTCCTTGCGGAGGGCTTAGGGGCCGGTGGGTTGCACGCTGCCAAGCCCTCCAGCCGTGAGAGCCCTGTCATAGGGAAGGGAATGGCAAGTGCAGGGCTCCTCCAGCGCTCGCTTGGCCGCCCAGACTCAGCACAGCACGGAGAGCACCAGGCTTCCCAGGGCCCCTGGCTGTGGTCTGCAGCCCCACACACCCGGAGGCTGACTCCGTCGGCGCCCAGAAGGTGCCTGACAGACGTCATTTCCCTAGTGCTCTCCCAACCAGCAGAGACGTGTGCAGGTGGCTGGGGCCTGCCCCTGCGTGTCTGGGCTGCCGCCCACAGCCTCCGCTCAGGGGAAGCAGCCCCTGTGCCAAGACCTGCAGGAGGCGCGGGGCGTCCCTGCCTGGAAGCCAAGTGCACAGTCCGCTTGGAAGCGAGCCTCCTTGGGAAGAGTCGAGGGAGCCAAGCCGCGTGCAGCTGCAATCCCTGCTTGGGCCGAGCCGAGTGTGCCTCCAGGACGGCAGAGCTCCAGCTCTGCTCCGAGGCCGGATCTAGTCAAGTGCCTTGCGCGAGGCCGCTCTGCCCTGGGCGAGACTTGCCCAGGCTTGCCTCGCTGCTAGGCTTGCTGCCCGGGAAGGAGCAGGCTGTGCGATGCTGGGAGAGGCCACTGGCGCCTTCCTGGCCTCAGCTCCACTCCTGCCTTGCCTTTGCATCTAGGCCCCGGGCGTCCTTGGGGAAGGCTTAGGAGCCGGTGGCTTGCACACCGCCAAGCCCTCCAGCAGGGAGGCCTCTCGTAGAGGCGAGGGGAGGGCAAGTGCAGGGCTCCTCCAGCGGGTGCTTGGCCGCCCAGACTCAGCGCCGCACGGAGAGCACAAGGCTCCCAGGTCCCCTGGCTGTGGTCTGCAGCCCCACACTCCCGGAGGCTGACTCCGTGGGCGCCCAGAAGGTGCCTGACAGACGTCATGTCCCTAGCGCTCTGCTCCCCAGCAGAGACGTGTGCAGGTGGTGGGGCCTGCCCCTGCGTGTCTGGGCTCCCGCCGGCAGCCCCGGCTCCAGGGAAGCAGCCCCTGAGCCAAGACCTGGAGGAGGCGCGGGGCGCCCCCGCCTGGAAGCCTAGTGCACAGCATGCGGGAAGCGAGCCTCCTCGGGAGAAGAGGAGGCAGCCCAGCTGCGTGCGTCTGCACTCACTCCTTGGGCGGAGCCCAGTGAGCCTCCAGTACGGCAGAGCTCCAGCTCTGCTCAGAGGCCCGATCTGGCAGAGTTGCTGGCGTGAGGCTGCTCTGCCCTGGGCGAGCCTTGCCCAGACGTGCCTCGCTGCTAGGCTTCCTGCCCGGGAAGGAGCAGGCTGCGCCAGACAGGCAGACGCTCCTGGCGCCTTCCTGGCCTCAGCTCCACTCCTGCCTTGCCTTTGCACCTAGTCCCCAGGCGTCCTTGCGGAGGGCTTAGGGGCCGGTGGGTTGCACGCTGCCAAGCCCTCCAGCCGTGAGAGCCCTGTCATAGGGAAGGGAATGGCAAGTGCAGGGCTCCTCCAGCGCTCGCTTGGCCGCCCAGACTCAGCACAGCACGGAGAGCACCAGGCTTCCCAGGGCCCCTGGCTGTGGTCTGCAGCCCCACACACCCGGAGGCTGACTCCGTCGGCGCCCAGAAGGTGCCTGACAGACGTCATTTCCCTAGTGCTCTCCCAACCAGCAGAGACGTGTGCAGGTGGCTGGGGCCTGCCCCTGCGTGTCTGGGCTGCCGCCCACAGCCTCCGCTCAGGGGAAGCAGCCCCTGTGCCAAGACCTGCAGGAGGCGCGGGGCGTCCCTGCCTGGAAGCCAAGTGCACAGTCCGCTTGGAAGCGAGCCTCCTTGGGAAGAGTCGAGGGAGCCAAGCCGCGTGCAGCTGCAATCCCTGCTTGGGCCGAGCCGAGTGTGCCTCCAGGACGGCAGAGCTCCAGCTCTGCTCCGAGGCCGGATCTAGTCAAGTGCCTTGCGCGAGGCCGCTCTGCCCTGGGCGAGACTTGCCCAGGCTTGCCTCGCTGCTAGGCTTGCTGCCCGGGAAGGAGCAGGCTGTGCGATGCTGGGAGAGGCCACTGGCGCCTTCCTGGCCTCAGCTCCACTCCTGCCTTGCCTTTGCATCTAGGCCCCGGGCGTCCTTGGGGAAGGCTTAGGAGCCGGTGGCTTGCACACCGCCAAGCCCTCCAGCAGGGAGGCCTCTCGTAGAGGGGAGGGGAGGGCAAGTGCAGGGCTCCTCCAGCGGGTGCTTGGCCGCCCAGACTCAGCGCCGCACGGAGAGCACAAGGCTCCCAGGTCCCCTGGCTGTGGTCTGCAGCCCCACACTCCCGGAGGCTGACTCCGTGGGCGCCCAGAAGGTGCCTGACAGACGTCATGTCCCTAGCGCTCTGCTCCCCAGCAGAGACGTGTGCAGGTGGTGGGGCCTGCCCCTGCGTGTCTGGGCTCCCGCCGGCAGCCCCAGCTCCAGGGAAGCAGCCCCTGAGCCAAGACCTGGAGGAGGCGCGGGGCGCCCCCGCCTGGAAGCCTAGTGCACAGCATGCGGGAAGCGAGCCTCCTCGGGAGAAGAGGAGGCAGCCCAGCTGCGTGCGTCTGCACTCACTCCTTGGGCGGAGCCCAGTGAGCCTCCAGTACGGCAGAGCTCCAGCTCTGCTCAGAGGCCCGATCTGGCAGAGTTGCTGGCGTGAGGCTGCTCTGCCCTGGGCGAGCCTTGCCCAGACGTGCCTCGCTGCTAGGCTTCCTGCCCGGGAAGGAGCAGGCTGCGCCAGACAGGCAGACGCTCCTGGCGCCTTCCTGGCCTCAGCTCCACTCCTGCCTTGCCTTTGCACCTAGTCCCCAGGCGTCCTTGCGGAGGGCTTAGGGGCCGGTGGGTTGCACGCTGCCAAGCCCTCCAGCCGTGAGAGCCCTGTCATAGGGAAGGGAATGGCAAGTGCAGGGCTCCTCCAGCGCTCGCTTGGCCGCCCAGACTCAGCACAGCACGGAGAGCACCAGGCTTCCCAGGGCCCCTGGCTGTGGTCTGCAGCCCCACACACCCGGAGGCTGACTCCGTCGGCGCCCAGAAGGTGCCTGACAGACGTCATTTCCCTAGTGCTCTCCCAACCAGCAGAGACGTGTGCAGGTGGCTGGGGCCTGCCCCTGCGTGTCTGGGCTGCCGCCCACAGCCTCCGCTCAGGGGAAGCAGCCCCTGTGCCAAGACCTGCAGGAGGCGCGGGGCGTCCCTGCCTGGAAGCCAAGTGCACAGTCCGCTTGGAAGCGAGCCTCCTTGGGAAGAGTCGAGGGAGCCAAGCCGCGTGCAGAATCCCTGCTTGGGCCGAGCCGAGTGTGCCTCCAGGACGGCAGAGCTCCAGCTCTGCTCCGAGGCCGGATCTAGTCAAGTGCCTTGCGCGAGGCCGCTCTGCCCTGGGCGAGACTTGCCCAGGCTTGCCTCGCTGCTAGGCTTGCTGCCCGGGAAGGAGCAGGCTGTGCGATGCTGGGAGAGGCCACTGGCGCCTTCCTGGCCTCAGCTCCACTCCTGCCTTGCTTTGCATCTAGGCCCCGGGCGTCCTTGGGGAAGGCTTAGGAGCCGGTGGCTTGCACACCGCCAAGCCCTCCAGCAGGGAGGCCTCTCGTAGAGGGGAGGGAGGGGGCAAGTGCAGGGCTCCTCCAGCGGTGCTTGGCCGCCCAGACCTCAGCGCCGCACGGAGAGCACAAGGCTCCCAGGGCCCCTGGCTGTGGTCTGCAGCCCCACACTCCCGGAGGCTGACTCCGTGGGCGCCCAGAAGGTGCCTGACAGACGTCATGTCCCTAGCGCTCTGCTCCCCAGCAGAGACGTGTGCAGGTGGTGGGGCCTGCCCCTGCGTGTCTGGGCTCCCGCCGGCAGCCCCGGCTCCAGGGAAGCAGCCCCTGAGCCAAGACCTGGAGGAGGCGCGGGGCGCCCCCGCCTGGAAGCCTAGTGCCACAGCATGCGGGAAGCGAGCCTCCTCGGGAGAAGAGGAGGCAGCCCAGCTGCGTGCGTCTGCACTCACTCCTTGGGCGGAGCCCAGTGAGCCTCCAGTACGGCAGAGCTCCAGCTCTGCTCAGAGGCCCGATCTGGCAGAGTTGCTGGCGTGAGGCTGCTCTGCCCTGGGCGAGCCTTGCCCAGACGTGCCTCGCTGCTAGGCTTCCTGCCCGGGAAGGAGCAGGCTGCGCCAGACAGGCAGACGCTCCTGGCGCCTTCCTGGCCTCAGCTCCACTCCTGCCTTGCCTTTGCACCTAGTCCCCAGGCGTCCTTGCGGGAGGGCTTAGGGGCCGGTGGGTTGCACGCTCTGCCAAGCCCTCCAGCCGTGAGAGCCCTGTCATAGGGAAGGGAATGGCAAGTGCAGGGCTCCTCCAGCGCTCGCTTGGCCGCCCAGACTCAGCACAGCAACGGAGAGCACCAGGCTTCCCAGGGCCCCTGGCTGTGGTCTGCAGCCCCACACACCCGGAGGCTGACTCCGTCGGCGCCCAGAAGGTGCCTGACAGACGTCATTTCCTAGTGCTCTCCCAACCAGCAGAGACGTGTGCAGGTGGCTGGGCCTGCCCCTGCGTGTCTGGGCTGCCGCCCACAGCCTCCGCTCAGGGGAAGCAGCCCCTGTGCCAAGACCTGCAGGAGGCGCGGGGCCGTCCCTGCCTGGAAGCCAAGTGCACAGTCCGCTTGGAAGCGAGCCTCCTTGGGAAGAGTCGAGGGAGCCAAGCCGCGTGCAGCTGCAATCCCTGCTTGGGCCGAGCCGAGTGTGCCTCCAGGACGGCAGAGCTCCAGCTCTGCTCCGAGGCCGGATCTAGTCAAGTGCCTTGCGCGAGGCCGCTCTGCCCTGGGCGAGACTTGCCCAGGCTTGCCTCGCTGCTAGGCTTGCTGCCCGGGAAGGAGCAGGCTGTGCGATGCTGGGAGAGGCCACTGGCGCCTTCCTGGCCCTCAGCTCCACTCCTGCCTTGCCTTTGCATCTAGGCCACCGGGCGTCCTTGGGGAAGGCTTAGGAGCCGGTGGCCTGCACACCGCCAAGCCCTCCAGCAGGGAGGCCTCTCGTAGAGGGGAGGGGAGGGCAAGTGCAGGGCTCCTCCAGCGGGTGCTTGGCCGCCCAGACTCAGCGCCGCACGGAGAGCACAAGGCTCCCAGGTCCCCTGGCTGTGGTCTGCAGCCCCACACTCCCGGAGGCTGACTCCGTGGGCGCCCAGAAGGTGCCTGACAGACGTCATGTCCCTAGCGCTCTGCTCCCCAGCAGAGACGTGTGCAGGTGGTGGGGCCTGCCCCTGCGTGTCTGGGCTCCCGCCGGCAGCCCCGGCTCCAGGGAAGCAGCCCCTGAGCCAAGACCTGGAGGAGGCGCGGGGCGCCCCCGCCTGGAAGCCTAGTGCACAGCATGCGGGAAGCGAGCCTCCTCGGGAGAAGAGGAGGCAGCCCAGCTGCGTGCGTCTGCACTCACTCCTTGGGCGGAGCCCAGTGAGCCTCCAGTACGGCAGAGCTCCAGCTCTGCTCAGAGGCCCGATCTGGCAGAGTTGCTGGCGTGAGGCTGCTCTGCCCTGGGCGAGCCTTGCCCAGACGTGCCTCGCTGCTAGGCTTCCTGCCCGGAAGAGCAGGCTGCGCCAGACAGGCAGACGCTCCTGGCGCCATCCTGGCCTCAGCTCCACTCCTGCCTTGCCTTTGCACCTAGTCCCCAGGCGTCCTTGCGGAGGGCTTAGGGGCCGGTGGGTTGCACGCTGCCAAGCCCTCCAGCCGTGAGAGCCCTGTCATAGGGAAGGGAGATGGCAAGTGCAGGGCTCCTCCAGCGCTCGCTTGGCCGCCCAGACTCAGCACAGCACGGAGAGCACCAGGCTTCCCAGGGCCCCTGGCTGTGGTCTGCAGCCCCACACACCCGGAGGCTGACTCCGTCGGCGCCCAGAAGGTGCCTGACAGACGTCATTTCCCTAGTGCTCTCCCAACCAGCAGAGACGTGTGCAGGTGGCTGGGGCCTGCCCCTGCGTGTCTGGGCTGCCGCCCACAAGCCTCCGCTCAGGGGAAGCAGCCCCTGTGCCAAGACCTGCAGGAGGCGCGGAGGCCGTCCCTGCCTGGAAGCCAAGTGCACAGTCCGCTTGGAAGCGAGCCTCCTTGGGAAGAGACGAGGGAGCCAAGCCGCGTGCAGCTGCAAATCCCTGCTTGGGCCGAGCCGAGTGTGCTCCAGGACGGCAGAGCTCCAGCTCTGCTCCGAGGCCGGATCTAGTCAAGTGCCTTGCTCGAGGCCGCTTGCCCTGGGCGAGACTTGCCAGGCTTGCCTCGCTGCTAGGCTTGCTGCCCGGAGGAAGGAGCAGGCTGTGCGATGCTGGGGAGAGGCCACTGGCGCCTTCCTGGCCTCAGCTCCACTCCTGCCTTGCCTTTGCATCTAGGCCCCCGGGCGGTCCTTGGGGAAGGCTAGGAGCCGGTGGCCTGCACACCGCCAAGCCCTCCAGCAGGGAGGCCTCTCGTAGAGGGAGGGGAGGGCAAGTGCAGGGCTCCTCCAGCGGGTGCTTGGCCGCCCAGACTCAGCGCCGCACGGAGAGCACAAGGCTCCCAGGTCCCCTGGCTGTGGTCTGCAGCCCCACACTCCCGGAGGCTGACTCCGTGGCGCCCAGAAGTGCCTGACAGACGTCATGTCCCTAGCGCACTGCTCCCCAGCAGAGACGTGTGCAGGTGGTGGGAGCTGCCTCCT
>NW_026292109.1:0-24689 GCF_023091745.1 Budorcas taxicolor | reverse complement strand
TTATTGGTCAGTGTGTAGGTACACAGTTCGAGGTTTAGGATATGCACTACGTGTGATACCCCGAACCTGGCATGTATTCAATAGCATTTAAAGTTCATTTAAATTGCAATTTTATTGACCTTTCACCTTCTTTGACCAAACTAATTGACTTTTCATCTACATTGACCAACTAGGACAAGGTGAGAATTTTTGAAATGTTTAATAAAGGACAAACATGGGATTAGAAATTAAAAAATGCAATGTTAAGTTAGTCAAATTTTGGGTTAACTTTGGAATTAAATCTGAACCAACTGGGGAGAGTTAGGTAGAAAATTATATATGGTTGGAAAGCTCTATGAGTCTAGTTTCTGAGGCTTCAAACCGTTCGTGAATTGGAGTTTTCTAGAAGAAGTTATGGCCATTTTCGTAAGGTCGCGCATAGCTGTTTTGGTTTAGCGGGTTGGACCGAAGCTTTGACCATTTGTCATCTTCTATTTAAGTAGAAATACGAAACAAAAGAGCCAAAACCAGAAAAATAAAGGCCATGGCTGAAACCATGGAGGAAAAAGAAAAAAAAAACACATTTCAACTTCAAATCTTCATTTCGTCGCGTGAGCTTGTGTGGGGTGATTTCCGAGGCATCCATTGGGTTTTTCCTAGCGTCTAGGAACGTCTAAGGTGAGGGTTTCATCGTTATTTGCGCATTTGAAAAATGTATATCTAAACTTTAATTTTTAGAACTTATGCGTAGATTGTTGTTTTAATCGTTTTGTTGCTTAAATAATATTCCTTGTTGATTGTAGAACATGTATTTATAGCTTTTTAGCATTTTAAGCGGTTGAAAATCAAATTGCAATTTAAATTGACTAATGAATAGTAATTAGTGAATAGTAAACCCTTGAAAATGATAAAGTTGCGCTGTTATGCTGTCCGTTGATGTAAAAATGTGCTAGATATGCTAGAATGCCTAAATGTGTGGTTTAATTAGAATGTGTAATAGAAAAACGGAGAAAAATGGCTTGGTGAAAGTCGGGGTCGTTTAGGTCGAGTTTAGCGTTTTCTTGTATTGCGTGTTGGCATTGTTTCGGGAGGCCCATGGAAGCACTTTTGGTGCGATTATGGCATTGGTTGGGTGTTCGTTGATATAGTTGTAGTTCAAACGAGCAAAGGGGGAAATCAGGACTTTGCATGAATTCTAGGGTAAAGTGGGGTTTCGGGGTCTTTAGACGTGCTTTATGGTGACCTAGGAGGATTGGTGAAGTCGGTTTCCAAAACTCGTGGCTCGTTTGAAAGTAGTAGCGTTTTGAAAGTTGGGGTCATTTTTGGAATTTTGTGTGATTTCATAGTATATTGCTTATAGAATGTTTATAATGCTTATAGAATGTTTATATTGCTTATAGAATGCTTATAATGCCTATAGATACTTGTTATTGCTTGATAAGGTTAATTGGTGTTGTTCTTGTTACTTGTTTGATTGTAAATGCTTGTTAATGCTTATTACGCTTGTTAGAGTTGATTATTGATTGAAATGTTTATCAATTGTTGAGAATGCTTGATATCGCTTGCTCATCGTCTTGTATCGAGTCTTGCATTGCATTGTGTCTCGCGCGTGAGTGATGGGCCTCTTAGGTAGCCTTGGGTTGCCAGTGTTGGTTGCTCTAGCTCCGCTGCTATTCCCTTTCTCGCTTGGGTTGCCTCCCAGGGAGATTGTGGGTCGTAGGTTTGATGGATACTTCCGGGGTATTCCAAACTGGTGTTATAAGGTGGTTTGGGCCGGCGGCGTCATCGTTAATGTCATCGAATCGTGATCGGTACATTACTCGCTCGAGTGATCCATAGCCTTCAATGTGTGGTATAGCTTTGATTGGTTGTGTTAAAGCTTTTCTTAATTGTTTATTGTATTGTTATATATATGAATGCCTTTTATTGATTGTATTGCTTAACTGTACCTTTTGCATTGCACGATCTTCTTTCTCTCCATCTCGATATCTGTTCTCGCCCTCACTGAGTATACGTGTTGTGTATACTCACTCTCACCACCACATTTCAGGAAATGCATGTTAGCTGGAAAGTTTGTGATTTCGTGAAAGTCCGTGCTTGAAGGGTTGTCCTGCGTGCCTATGTACTTGAGTTGTCAAAGTTGTAAAGTTGTATGCTTTTATGTATTATATGTATTTAATGTTAAAGGGGATGTAATTTAAGTTTCATTAGATTATGTATTTAGTTAATATAGCTTAACTTCAATATATATTTGTAATGACAAAAGGGAAAAAGATAGAAAGTCATGATAGTCTACTTTATGCAATAGGTTGGTGTAGGTTTAATTGCTAAGCTTGAATTTATATTTACTTGTGAATTGCTTGTTGTGAACCGAGGCTCGGATGGCCTTGAGGTGGTTGAATGGTTGGACACGGTGTTGGTCCATTTATATGCTATTACAGGTTTTGCAATTTGCCTAGAAACAGGGGAAACTCTTCCGTCTTTCCTGAAATCTTGCCGGGTTGGATTTGGGTTGTGAATAGATTGATTGTTAGAACGCCCGGTCTCGAGAGGGATCAGGGTGTCACAGGTGGTATCAGAGCTTGTTAGCTCATAAGCCGGGACAGGGTCCTCGGTCTGGTGGGTAGTGGTCCTTGAATGTGTGCTTGTTAAGTGTGTCTTGAAAGTGTATGCTTGTATGTGAGATTATGTGTCTTGACATGAATGTGTGCTCCTATGTGATATAGTTATGTGTTATGTGTTAATTGTGTGCTAAGTGAAGTAAAGTGTCTAGTTGTGCATTGAATTGACCTATCGAATCGACCTCGTGGATTGTTATTTGCTTGAAGTATTGCTTTAATGTGTGTATTGAAATGTCTTGAATTAGCTATGCCGTGATTTGAATTGATTATGTTGTGCTTGACTTGATTGTTATGCTTGAGTGACCTTGTTGAATAAACTATTTTGTAACCTGCTGGCATAATAGCTTAAGGCATATGTATAACTGTGATATATTGGCATTCATACATGTCCTATTGAAATGGTAAGTAAGTCATCTTCCTCCCTGAAGAAAGTGGTTCACCGCTGGCTTTTCAAGGTGTATGGATTGGCAGGAAATGAATGGCATTTGGACTAGCCTTTATTTGGGAATTGGTGTTTGCTTTTGGAGCTCAGTTATTGGCAAATCTCTATGGTCCTCCTCTGTGCTTAACAGTTGTGAAAGGGTAGCTTTCTCTTGGGGTTTATTTGGTTGTTCTTTGGAGCATTCTTTGGATTTATTAATGGGTATTCTTTGGAGACTTCTGTTGGCATTTCTCGGTCGATTTGGCTATTGGGATTTCAATCGGCCTTACTGCACAGTAATATCTATGGTATATGTGTCTCGGTCCTTATTGGTGTGATACTGGCATCCTGATTGGAAATTCTTCAATGGTATTTTATGGAATTCTCAGTGGCCAATTATTTAATATTTACTTATTAGGCAAACTTGGCTACTTTCTTATTTCAGCATTGTTTCGGATATCTTCTCAGTGTTCCTCAGTAGGTTTGGTATTTGGAGTTCCTATCAGACTTATTGAATAATACTACTTATGGTATTCGTTGAAATTCTTATTCGGCGTTCTCTTGGTATTTTCCTTGTTGGCAAAGTTGTATGAAGTTCTCACTTGGCAACAGTGAAGAGGCCTCAGAGTTTGGTCTCGGTTATATTGTTCATCAGTTCGGTGTTTATCCTTGGAGTTTTCGTCCATCTGGGAAACTATGTTTGTTATTCAACTTGGTTGTCTTATTGGGCACATTATATTTTCTCTGTTATTTCCTTTGACATTCCTCTCAGCATTTGATAGCAAAACTCGGAATCTAATTGGGTGTCCCATGGGGTTATTATTTGGAAGGCTTCTTTAGAACTTTGAAATATATTTGATTGGGTTCTTAGTATTTTCTTCAGCACTCTTAACTGGGTATTCTTCTATGAAATTCATGACCAGTGGGGTACTTATTTGGACCTCTGGATGGAACCTTTGTTTGAGCCTTTATTTGGCTTCTTGTTTGGGAATTCTCGGGCAGTAATAGTTGAACTTCTACTCGGGATTCGTGTATAGGGTATTCATTCGGTATTCTTCTTATCATTAATATGTGATGTGATTTCATCTACAGTATCTTTGCTTTAGTCTTTATTGGTATTATCTCGGCGTTTCTGGTTGGAATTATTCTTCTTCGGTATTTGTGTCACGGATTCTTGTACGGTATCTGCATTTGAGCTTCTCTTTGGCGTTACTACTTGGCATTTCTACTTGAACATTCCTATTGGTCATCTTGATTAAATACTTTTTCAGTAGCTAATGAAGACTAGTCAGAGTTGGATTGTAGATGATGCAGAGTCCTATTGGAAGAAGAATTGCGAGGACGCAATTGTTTTAAGGGGGGAGGATGTGATACCCCGAACCTGGCATGTATTCAATAGCATTTAAAGTTCATTTAAATTGCATTTTATTGACCTTTCACCTTCTTTGACCAAACTAATTGACTTTTCATCTACATTGACCAACTAGGACAAGGTGAGAATTTTTGAAATGTTTAATAAAGGACAAACTTGGGATTAGAAATAAAAAAATGCAATGTTAAGTTAGTCAAATTTTGGGTTAACTTTGAATTAAATCTGAAACCAACTGGGGAAGAGTTAGGTTCGCAAATTATATATGGTTGGAAAGCTCTATGAGTCTAGTTTCTGAGGCTTCAAACCGTTCGTGAATGGAGTTTTCTAGAAGAAGTTATGGCCATTTTCGTAAGGTCGCGCATAGCTGTTTTGGTTTAGCGGGTTGACCGAAGCTTTGACCATTTGTCATCTTCTATTAAGTAAGAAATACGAAACAAAAGAGCCAAAACCAGAAAAATAAAGGCCATGGCTGAAACCATGGAGGAAAAAGAAAAAAAACACATTTCAACTTCAAATCTTCATTCGTCGCGTGAGCTTGTGTGGGGTGATTTCGAGGCATCCATCGTGGTTTTCCTAGCGTCTAGGAGCGTCTAAGGTGAGGGTTTCATCGTTATTTGCGCATTTGAAAAATGTATATCTAAACTTTAATTTTTAGAACTTATGCGTAGATTGTTCTTTTAATCATTTTGTTGCTTAATAATGTTCCTTGTTGATTGTAGAACATGTATTTATAGCTTTTTAGCATTTTATGCGGTTGAAAATCGAAATTGCAATTTAAATGGACTAATGAATAGTAATTAGTGAATAGTAAACCCTTGAAATGATAAAGTTGCGCTGTTATGCTGTCCGTTGATGTAAAAATGTGCTAGATATGCTAGAATGCCTAAATGTGTGGTTTAATTGGAATGTGTAATAGAAAAACGGAGAAAATGGCTTGGTGAAAGTCGGGGTCGTTTAGGTCGAGTTTAGCGTTTTCTTGTATTGCGTGTTGGCATTGTTTCGGGAGGCCATGGAAGCACTTTTGGTTCGATTATGGCGTTGGTTGGGTGTTTGGTTGATATAGTTGTAGTTCAAACGAGCAAAGGGGGAAATCAGGACTTTGCATGAATTCTAGGGTAAAGTGGGGTTTCGGGTCTTTAGACGTGCTTTATGGTGACCTAGGAGGATTGGTGAAGTCGGTTTCCAAAACTCGTGGCTCGTTTGAAAGTAGTAGCGTTTTGAAAGTTGGGGTCATTTTTGGAATTTTGTGTGATTTCATAGTATATTGCTTATAGAATGTTTATAATGCTTATAGAATGTTTATAATGCTTATAGAATGTTTATATTGCTTATAGATGCTTATAATGCCTATAGGATACTTGTTATTGCTTGATAAGGTTAATTGGTGTTGTTCTTGTTACTTGTTTGATTGTAAATGCTTGTTAATGCTTATTACGCTTGTTAGAGTTGATTATTGATTGAAATGTTTATCAATTGTTGAGAATGCTTGATATCGCTTGCTCATCGTCTTGTATCGAGTCTTGCATGCATTGTGTCTCGCGCGTGAGTGATGGGCCTCTCTGGGTAGCCTTGGGTTGCCAGTGTTGGTTGCTCTAGCTCCGCTGCTATTCCCTTTCTCGCTTGGGTTGCCTCCCAGGGAGATTTGGGTCGTAGGTTGATGGATACTTCCGGGGTATTCCAAACTGGTGTTATAAGGTGGTTTTGGCCGGCGTGTCATCGTTAATGTCATCGGAATCGTGATCGGTACATTACTCGCTCGAGTGATCCATAGCCTTCAAAGTGTGTATAGCTTTGATTGGTTGTGTTAATGCTTTTCTTAATTGTTTTTTGTATTGTTATATATATTGAATGCCTTTTATTGATTGTATTGCTTAACTGTACCTATTTGCATTGCACGATCTTCTTTCTCTCCATCTCGATATCTGTCTCGCCCTCACTGAGTATACTGTTGTGTATACTCACTCCTCACCACCACATTTCAGGAAATGCCATATTAGCTGGAAAGTTTGTGATTTCGTGAAAGTCCGTGCTTGAAGGGTTGTCCTGCGTGCCTATGTGACTTGAGTTGTCAAAGTTGTAAAGTTGTATGCTTTTATGTATTATATGTATTTAATGTTAAAGGGGATGTAATTTAAGTTCATTAGATTATGTATTTAGTTAATATAGCTTAACTTCAATATATATTTGTAATGACAAAAAGGGAAAAAGATAGAAAGTCATGATAGTCTACTTTATGCAATAGGTTGGTGTAGTTTAATTGCTAAGCTTGAATTTATATTTACTTGTGAATTGCTTGTTGTGAACCGAGGCTCGGATGGCCTTGAGGTGGTTGAATGGTTGGACACGGTGTTGGTCCATTTATATGCTATTACAGGTTTTGCAATTTGCCTAGAAACAGGGGAGACTCTGTCCGTCTTTCCCTAAAATCTTGCCCGGGTTTGGATTTGGGTTGTGAATAGATTGATTGTTAGAACTCCCGGTCTCGAGAGGGATCGAGGTGTCCACACTACGAGGCACGCACCAAAATCAATACAGGACACAAATCACTAGGTAGACATGAACTACGAGGTAGACACGTACTTCATGACTAAGGCACGTACTGCAAGACTAATGCACGCAATCCTAAGTGAATGCACGTAAACTGATGCAAGGCACATAATTCAATGCAATGCACGTAAATCGAGGTACGACTCTTAAACCTAGATTAAGACACGCAATTCAAGGCCAGGGCACACGAAATGAGGTAACGCACGCAATTCGAAGTCAGGGCATGTAAGTCGAGGTAACACACGTTATTCGGGGTCGGGTCTCACATCCTCCCCTCCTTAAAAGAATTTCGTCCCGAAATTCATTCTTACTTGTTGAAGTCATTTAAATGGATTCTGACCTTTGTTATTTCCCACTCTAGGTCATCTCGTGTTCAGTGATCCCTTATATCACAACCAATTCGCTTCCTACGTTCCTTCAATCATTTAATTCGGTGTGACCCCTGACATTTATAGTTCGTTTCTTTGAACGACTCTATTCTCCAATTGATCTTAAGGTCAAGTTCATTAACTAAGGTTAGAATCTCCAAACATAGTCATCAAAGCTGCATCGGTATTCTAACCATGTAACTATAACTCCAAAATCATGACTTATGTTGTATCAATCTCGCATTCATACCTCAAAAGGAATATCACAATAATACCATGATCCTATGGTGACATATACCAATTTCAAGATGATAGGTCTATATCCGATTTATATATCCTATCAACCAGTTTCAAATTGTTAACATGTAGGACATATACAACTTATGGATCATTTCCACATACGACCCTAATTTTTAGGTTGAACTCACCAAACAAACTAATCCATCTCAAGTCGTCGTCTATCGATAGTATCATAGTTCTTATCTTGAAAGTACATTGGATTAGTAAATCTTCTAATGACAAGTCTCCCGGTTACAGACTCCTATTCACTAACATCTTTTCCCAGCTTCGTTAACCTTCACGCTGTAATAAAGGAGGAAGACCGTTGAGATTTATTAAACTCGAATTCTAAGGTTTATTAAGTACAACCAACAAATTTCCATTGAAATTGCATGGGTAAACTAATCATGTGGCACTAGTTCCACTTTTCAAGTAAGCTTCATCAGCTTGTGATCCACAATTATTTCCTTATTCAAATCTCTATTTTCAAGTCACAAGGCCTCAGAATTTCCTTTAATCTTAACCAAGGCCCCTAAGGCGAATAGTTTCAATCTCAAATAAATTTCACTCACCTCAACCCAATGTTATGTCATACTTAAGGAGACAATGGTCCTACTCACTTAGCGAACTAGTCATTCCTTTGAACACTTAATACCCGCCAATATATCTTCGACATTAATGTTACTAAGCTAGGTTCATAGCCATATAAGTGAGATCAATTCTCTACTAGGTTACCGGTCGTACAACAACAATCCTAGGACTATAAATGGGTACCGAAATGATCTAGCTCATAAGATACTTACCATACTAATCCAAGTAGCTTGTTACACAAATAACTTCAAGGCTGTGTCAACATAAGAATTATAACCACAATATAATATAATAGGACTTCAAAAGTAGTCAACGACTCATTTAACTATCACTACAAGATCCGCCCTCCATTTAACGACCATGATTCGAAGCCTACCAACGACTAGTTTCTAGATGTAAAACGGTGCACATAATACGGTTGTCTAACATCAGTTTCTTGGATCATCATGACTCTAATTCATCTCTATCTTAACTATATGGAATCTTACTCTCTTCATTTACATGTTCAACTAGCTAAGAGCATCAAGTCTCATTGACCTTAGGTCCTAGGGTTCACCATGAATCATCATGCATACTCACTATTAGCTATTTAGGATTACTAATCATACCCTAACGACTCCACTTTACAACCAGATGCTTAATATCAATTCCATGGTTTATATACTGGGCCCATCGGTATTACTTAGGGATATATGCTTCCTAACATCCTCTAGGGTATCCAAACAATGAGTGCACAAATTGACTTACTTGCATAATTACAACTAAATCCGAGAGGCTCCAAATTAATACCATGATTCTAAATATCACCCATATCCAACTTAGGACCTTTAGCAACGTTAGTCATCTAATGCATAATTCAATACCTTACACTTCTATTCGACCTAACTTTTAGGTGTAGTCTTTCGAACACGAGTTCTAGCTGCGTGAATTCCTCGATTCCAGCATCCTAATATCTTGTTATATTAAAGAATCATAAACCTTGTTAAATTCGGTCTCGAGAGTTGCCTACATGTCTTGAGGTTATCCATTGTTAAGTCACTCAAATACATTATCCATGTCTCAATAATCTAACCCCTAAAAGTAACTATCGTCAACTTCCACGAATTCATCTTTTAATTTCTAGGTCATGATCTCAACATTTAGTGAACTTGAAACTCGCTAGTATACACCATATCAAATTCATCAATGCTTAATTCCAATCAAGTAAGGATTCAATCGTACGAGTATATTGCTAACTTTTTAGATAGTATATCAAGCCAATTTTAAGATGTGAGAAATAGATTCAAAGAAATCTCCAAGTCAACTTCCATTATCAGCACATGAGAATATATACTATTCTACATATTTAATAGTATACCCTTATATCTAAGGAAGTAGTATGTCTTTAACCTTTATACTTGAACCACAATGAGAAGAACGGTTTAACGGAATCAAAACTTCATAGCCATAAAATTGATAACTTAATCATAGGTATGGGTATTCCAAAGATAAGGAGATAATTTTACCTCAACAATTATACTTGTGCTACGCATTTTATATACATGCATATCCAATAATACATACGATCCATCGAGTACCTGTGAAGATGCGAGAAATCTCTAACCGAGCCTTTCGTTCGTCCTGCACAAATTCACTTCCCTGAAAGTCCTAATCCTAACTATCTATGTGTATAAACAGTCATTCACGGTTATATAACAGGAACACGTATCAAGGAATGAGTATAAAAGCATGCATGCATTATCGAGGTCACTAGCGTGTCGGTGTGCATGACACATAATACATATGGTCCTCAAAAGCACATACTATTCAATTCTCAAAGAGATTAAAGCACATTAGCACACATTAACACATATAAACAAGACAACATAATTACCTTAGGGCTTCTACCTATGATCTGAGAGTTGAACCCGACTAATGCCTAGTTACTAAACTAAGCTCTGATACCATTCTAGTATAGGGTGTCACGCCCCAACCCGACCTATGGAGGCTAGACTAGGGTATGACCTAAATCATTATCATTATTTCACACACTTAGCCTTTTGTTATGATTTAATGCTTAACGTTGGTTTAGAACTCCAAAAGTTTTTTCGGAAAACCGGCGGCATGACTGTTGTATTTAAGATCTTTTAGTTTCACCTAATTTCTAAACGCCTCAATTATCCCAATCATTAATCCAATTCCATTAAGGACTCCTATTTTTTCATCAACTGATATGCCTACTAGTCTATCTTGAAAGTCTCGTTTGGTTAATAAGCCTAACATGATAACTATGTCCCGTTTATTTGTCAATTTCCTTTCATGCAAGTACCTATTATCTTTTAGTTTACAAATGAGCACCTAAGTGAAATTAGATAGAATTAACTTAGTTGATTGTTCATCTAGTGGTTTGAATGCCTACGATAACTACTAATTAAGAAAATGAAAGCAAACAACCAAATAAAAAGTTCATCCGGTTATAGATAGTACAATCCCAGAATTAGACCCAAATTACACTGGGGTCATTTACATCAATAAAATGAATAGTTTGCAATCAAACACAACATCCATATAGCAACCACTTTCAGGCAAAGCACAAAAGCACGTAGTCACTCCAATGAATCATCAACAAGCACATTTACTTAGGGTATTTGTTCCAAATCTGCTGCACCTGTGACAAAAAAGAGGGTGAGTCCTTATGAACTCAGCGAGGGAGGAACGAGAGATAACGTTTTGAAAAGCCTTTTCCGATTAACTTATGAAAAACCCTTTTTGAAAGCATGACATATAACACAAGTAAGTATATAACGTAATATAAAAGTAAAGAAACACAATTACCCGTCTTTCATCCCCGAGGTCCTCTAGTAACCAAGCGAGAGTACTTACACACATAGTGAAAAGGATACGGTTTGATACGTACAGGACTCTAGAGGTAGCTCATACGGGCTCAAGAGGTAGCTCCCACCACATTTAGGTGTAGCACTTTCCCCCGCATAGCACTTACTTCCTGCCGTTCAAGTTCATTTTCAGTAACAATTGTTGCGGCCGGCTTCAAATCATCCCCTTATCACGCCAAATGGGTGTACTCCGGATTTACCCCAAAATCCTACGACCCAACTCTCCGAGGAAGTCTAGCCCCCAAGTGAGAGAGGGAATTGGACAATGGTAGTCACGGTTGCACCGGCAAGCCCGATGTCTCCCGGTGTGCGTGAACGGTAGCACGCCGGAATGAAAGGTTGCAACCTTGTATGCAATGCACATTTATGACATTTAATATATCACATTAGGAGGACAACAAAGTAGGTTTCCTCCGGACAGTCATAAGATTGCACATTGACATGTAAACAAGCGAGGCACGAATAGACAAGTAATTTCACTTGAAAAGCATATGGAGTTATATGAATATTAAACGGCAGCCATGTAACGCACGTAAATCAGGTCATATAACTCATTTCAACGTCCACGTAATCAAATAATAAGGTTATTCAACATGCAACAACAATCTACGTGGGTTCGGATGCAAGAAAGGCCTATTTGTCAACATACAATGATCAAAATCACATTTAGGGCTATATGGGCAACTACGGGCAGCCTACTAAGCATATAATTACACCCAATATTCAAAGGATCAACGCTTAGCATGGTTACCTAGTTGCTAGGGTTTTCATTTCGTGCTTACCCGTGCGATTAAGTCCCAAGTCTACTCAAAATCAATCTTAAGCCAAGTATCAATTAATCCAAACATCCCCAAGTACTCAAAATAGTCCACACAACTTCCCAATGCCACAATCCAAAGCAATCAATGCCACAAGAGAAGTTACAGCAAATTTCAAAGCATATAACTAAGTGAAACCCTCACTGCAATAGGCTGTTTTCTCACAATCATTAGGTCAAGCAAAAAATATCCAATTCCAGTAAATAAGAATTCAAATTAAAGCTTAAGAACTGAACTAAAATCTGAAACAAACCTTGCATCATTTGAAGTTCGAGATCAATAGTTATAGCCAAAACAGTGGGATTGCACAAAATTGTCCAGATTTGCACACATTTCAATAAATGTCATTTTTTAGGTCCTTTGGGTCAAATTTTGCCTTAGTCCATTTCTGACAAAAATGTCCAGAACCAAAAAATCTAGCAGCACACCAAATTTCATGCATTTTGGTAATCATTTACAAAGTCAAAACTGGTTTGTTCTACAAGGTCAGTGCATTTGCCAAAACTTGCTTTATTTTTCCTAGACTTCCAGATTTGGACACATTTTAATGATTCGCCATTTTGAGGACCTTAGAGTCAAAATTAGCTTTGGCCTATTTTTGCGAAAAATGTTCAAAACTGGAAAACTAGTTACCTACCAATTTTCATGCATTTTCAACATCATTTGCCTAGCCAAACACACCTCGTAACAACAAGACAGAGAGCTGTCACCAAACCCGATTTCATCTATCATCATCTTCAAGCCAAAATCTTGCCATGCATGGTTGTAAAAGCTTATGGACACACATATAACTCAAGTACAGAAGCAAAGACATACATTTAAGAGCATGCATGTGGATTTTTGAAAGATTTTCAAGAAGTTTTAGCCCTCACCTTAGCAAAACAACAAGAAGATGCACAAGACTTTGATGAAGCACAAGATTTGTTCTTTTCCTTGCTTAGCCAAGACACCACCCGTTTTTTATCAATTTTCCTAGCTTAGTGACAAAGTTCTTGGTAGGTGCATGAAGTTAGAACAAGAAGAAAAGAAATGGAAGCTAGGAAACTCACCTAAACCGAAATGGAAGTTCAAAAGAGCTTGCATGTGTGTTTCTTGCATCCTAGCTTGTTTAATCGAGTTTCTTAGCTTCTAGCTTGCCTTGATGAACCATGGAATGATGGAGATGAGTTATGGAGTGTATGAACTCAGCCAAAACCGAGATTGAGAGAGAAGAATGAGAGGGAGAGAGAGAAATGTGAGGAGAATGAGAGAAATGAAAAAAAACTGATAGCTTTTGCAAATGTTGATGCATATGTTGGCCTTGGGCATGCAAAAAACATATTTGTGTCATAGAATTGTCATAGGAATGTTGGGAAATTAGGGAATCTAGGTAGAATAAAATATAGGAATGTTTTATGATGAGTTGAATTATGAATAGAAAAATAGATAGTGGAAAATGTAGGAATAGTTTAGTATTATTTTATTGTTAGTGGAGTTTGTAGAGAATTTGAATTAGAAATATAATATTGGTTAGTGGATTGTGTAGGATTATTTTAGTGTCTAGTACTTTGTGTAGGATTCTTTATTGGTTAGCGTGTAGGCACACAGTTCGAGGTTTAGGATACGCACTACGAGGCATGCACCGAAATCAATACGGGACACGAATCATGAGGTAGACACGAACTACGACGTAGACACGTACTTCAGGACTAAGGCACGTACTTCAAGACTAATGCACGCAATCCTAAGTGAATGTACGTAAACCGATACAAGGCACATAATTCAATGCAATACACGTAAATCGAGGTACGACTCTTAAACCTAGATTAAGACACACAATTCAAGGTCAGGGCACAGGAAATGAGGTAACGTACGCAATTCGAAGTCAGGGGACGTAAGTCGAGGTAACACACGTTATTCGGGGTTAGGCCTCACAAGGGAACCCCATCTCTCCCTTCATTTTCATCCTTTGTTTGGAATATTTCTGTAGGATGCTTGCCTCCCTCAAGAGTACGGATGGATTTAATTTTCATCCTAAGTGTGATGCTCTGCACATTTCACATTTGTCAATCGCTGATGATTTCGTCCTTTTTACTAGAGGGGATTCTTTTTCAGTCCGACTCCTAATGGACAAGTTGCACTTGTTTGGAGCTGTTTCTGGACTGAAGGCTAGCCTGGCCAAATCTTGCATTCTCACTGCAGGTGTCTATGGAAGGGACTTGGAGGAGCTGTTTCGAATCACAGGGTTTTCTCAAGGCACTATGCCTTTTCGGTACTTGGACATCCCACTTGCGCATCGAGACTTAATCTGGTTCATTATCTGTCCTTCATTTCCAAGATTGCTGCTCATATCAATTCTTGGAGTGGGTCCTCACTTTCATATGCGGGTCGTTTAGAACTTATCAAATCGGTTCTACAAGGAGTGGACTATTTTTGGCTTTCCATCTTTCCTATCCCTGCGAATGTTTTGGACAGACTAATTAAGCTTAGCAGGAATTTCTTGTGGAGTGGTAATTCTCTTTTGAAGAAAAAGCCATTGGTCATGTGGAAGGACATTTGTTTGCCCAAAGATGAAGGGGGCTTGGGCATTATTGATCTGGGAACATGGAACAATGCCTTACTCTCACGTGCCCTTTGGAATATCCATGCTAAAAAGGATTCCCTAAGGGTCAGATGGATTTGCCATTACTATTTGAGAGGGGTTGAGATTTGGGACATTAAATGCAGATATGAGGACTCACCGCTCATCAAGAAACTTTGCATGACTTAGGTGACTTAAATTTTATTTTACTTGTTGTTAGCTGGACTTAAGTTGGTGATGTTTATTTTAGCTTAAAAATGCATGAAAATAAGTATAATTGACCAACTTAAGCTATATTGACCAAGTGCTTTGACCTTTTGACCAAGTTGTCATCTTTTAATAGTTAAAACAATGCAAAATGAAAAAAATAAAAGCTGAACACAGAACCTTGAAGAGGCCGAAACCAAGAAGGAAAAAAAGAAAAAAAATTCAACCTTCCAAACTTCCAATTTTCACATGAGCTCGTGCAGGGTTATTACCGAGCCATCTAACATTGTTTTCCTAGCGACTAGGAATACCTAAGGTGAGGGAAGCACGTTATTTGCGCATTTAAATGTTATGTATGTCAACTTTTTGATTTTTAGATTTTATCCGTAGATTGTTGTTTTAATCATTTTGAAGCTTCTAGAATGTTCCTTGACAATTGTAGAATATGTATTTATAGTTTTTTAACATTTTCTGCAGTTGAATGTTGAGATTGTAATTTAAATGTCAATTGAATAGTAATTTATGAATAGTAAACCCTCGAAATGATGAAGTTGCGCTGTTATGCTTTCTGTTGATGTGAAAATGTGCTAGGTATGCTAGAATGCCTAAATGTATGGTTTGTTTAGGTTGTGTAATAGAAAAAATGAGAAATATGCCTTGGTGAAAGTCGGGGTCATTCAGGTCGAGTTTGGCATTTTCTCGTTTTGCGTGTTGGCATTGTTTCGGGAGGCCATGGAAGCACTTTTGGTGCGATTATGGTGTTGGTTGGGTGTTTGGTTGGTATAGTTGTAGTTCAATGAGCAAAGGGGGAAATCGGGGCTTTGCGTGAATTCTAGGGTAAAGTAGGGTTTCGGGGTCTTTAGACGTGCCTTATGGTGACCTAGGAGGATTGGTGAAGTCGGTTTCCAGAAGTCGTTGCTCGTTTGGAAATGGTAGCGTTTTGATAGTTGGGGCCGATTTGTGATTTTACTTGTTTTCTTGATATTATGCCTAGAGAATGTTTAAAATAGCTTGATATGCTTGTTAGAGTTGATTTGGTTGGAATGTTTATCAATTGTTGCTATTGCGTGCGAGAGTAACCTACTTTGTTATTCTCCCACGTGTGGCTTTATTGCTCAATTGTTGCATTGTATATTGTATTGCATTCATAAAGTCAGGGCGGTGTGATGGGTCTCTCTAGGTGGCCTCGGGTTGCCAGTGTTGGTTGCTCTAGCTCCGTGTCCTATTCCCTCTTCTCGCTTGGGTTGCCTCCCAGGGAGATTTGGGTCATAGATTGATGGATACTTCCGGGGTATTCCAAACTGGTGTTATAAGGTGGTTTGGGCTGGCACGTCGTCATCGAATTCGTGATTGAAAGTTGCTCGTGAAAAGAGTACCGTATCCTTTGAATGAGTGTTTATAGTTTTAATGCTTGCCTTGCTTTATTGATGGCTTTGTTGTATCTCTATATGATATTTGTATAAATTGCTTGACTAATTGCATTGCATACTCCTCTCATCTCCGTCCTTGAGACCAATTGCCCTCGCTGAGCAATAGTTTTTGCTCATTCCTTTCTATACTATATTTTTACAGGAGTAGTTGAAGCAGACCCTATTGAGGTAATAGAGGAGGAGAAGTAGGTGGAGGTGTTTCCGTGATAGCACTTCTTTGCTTTGCTGGTGGTTGGTTGCCAAACTTTTGTGCAAGCCATGCTTAATGTGTTTAATTCTTGGTTGTCGCTTTATTTTGAGGCTTATAGCCTTGTATGTAATTCTATTTTGAGACCTTAATGGTTTTTATTGTAAAGGTTTAAAGATTGTAAAGTTATACTCTTATGACTAGTAAAGAATTGCATACTAATGGTTAAATGTTTAGTGGCATAAATACTTGTGTAGTATGCATGACATTTTGGTTTGGAAAGTTGGTTAATAAGAAGATGTACATTTTTCAAAGAAAGTTGGCTTGTTTTAGTTGTTTTTTATGGCTTTCGCAAGTATTATGTTGATATTAGGGTTTTCGGAACGTCCACGGTACAGAGGAGACTCCGTCCGTGTGTCGGGTCCAGGCTTGGCCTTTTACGGGGTCGGGTCAAGGCGTGACATTAAATGCACATGGTGGTCGGCCAAAGCTAGCTTAAATTCTGAATTTTTGTCATCTTTGAGCATTATTTTAATTGTGTGTTGAAAGTGCAAAAAAAAAAAAAGGAATAAAGAATAAGGAATGTCTAGCTTTTTGTGAGATTTTGTCTTTTAGTAGGTTGAATTAGTAATTTAATAATAGTTTGTAGATTTTGTAGGATTAATTAATGACCTAGTGCTTCGTGCAAGATGCTTTCTTGTTTAGCGTGAGGGCACGCTTTCCTAGGTCTAGGGTACGCACTACGAGGTAGAACACGAACTACGAGATGAATGCACGTTTTTCAAGTAAATGCACGCAATCCTAAATGAATGCACGTAATTCAATGCAAGGCACACAAAACGAACACAATTCTCAAACCTAGGTCAAGGCATGCAATTCTAGATTAGGGCATGCGAAACGAGGTATCACATGTAAATCGAGGTCGGGCCTCACAGAAGTCATGCGAAGCCAACTAGTCCTGAATTTCTGGCCTCAACCCATTCATAAATTTCTACATCTTCGTCTCAGGGGTACTGACCATGTATTGACCATAGCGGGACAATCGGTCAAAACGAGCCTCATACTGGCCCACTGTCATGTTACCCTAGTTCAAGTGCATGAATTCCTCCATCCGCCTCTGCCTGGAAACTGCAGGTATGTATTTCTCCTTGAATGCCTTAACGAAATTACCCCACAAGCGAGGTATATGGTCAGTTTCTCAAAGCGGGTGCCACCAATGCTCAGCATCCCCGTGCAACAGAAACACAGTGAACTGCACCTTTTCTTCATCAGTATAGTCAAGTGGTCTGAAAATCCTTTCAATCTCAGACAGCCAAGCCTCTGCCTTTTCATCATTAGCTTCCCCGTGGAATTTGGACGGGCAAAAGTGAAGGAATTCCTGCATTCGGCTATTTCTCCCATTGTTACCATCATTCCTGTTGTTGTTGTTGTTTTCTTCACATGCATCTTGACGTTCCATCACTCGCGACACACGATCCATAGCATTCGCCATCATATTAAACATAGCCATACGGGATTAGTTTGATGAGCATCTCCGGTCTCTTGGGGCTCACCGCTCCTATTAGTATTGTGGGTACTAAGGCCAGCCATCTATAGGCACAGATTATTATGCACAATTTATAGGATATAACAAGACAAGAGTTTAATGTATAAGGTATCTAACATACAATTTTATATAGACACACAATTCTCAAAACACTTAAGACATGTTAATCACATAAGCACATAGAACATAGTCCGAAAGTTATCACACATAAACAGGTCATCCTAATAACCTTAGGGCTTCTACCCATGGTCCGAAAGTTAAACCCGGCTTAAGCAATCTAAGCTCTGATACCATTTATATAGGGTGTCACGCCCCAACCCGACCTATAAAGGTTAGACTAGGGTGTGATCTAAACATTCAAGTCATATCACGTACTTAATCGTTCATGAAAGTCTAACACTTAACGTTTAGCCTAAACTCCACAAATTCTTCGGAAAACCGATAGCATAATGGCAGTAATTGGGCTCTTTAGTTTGACCTAATTCTCTAAACGCCTCAAAATTTTCAATCTCAATTTCATTTCCAACTAAGATTACCATTTATCACCAATCGAAACGCCTACTAGTTATCTCGAAGTCTCGTTTGATTAACAACCTAGCATGATAACTATGTCTCGTTTGTTTGTCAATCCTTGTTACAAAAGTACCTGTAGATCTTAGCTTACCAATGAGTACCTACTCAAGATTGGATGGATTCATTTTACTTAATCATTTACCTGGTACTTCATTAGCCTGTGATAGATACTAACTAGTAGCGATAGCAAAAACGACCATAAGAGTGTTTATCTAGTTGTGATCAGTACAACCCAAAATTTGACCTCAAATTACAACGGGGGTCATTTACAATACAACAACAAGCAACATAAGAAATAGTCTTCAAGCAGCATATCGATCACAAAATGGCCATAGTCACGTAAGGCACGTAGGGCAAGCATTCATTCCAAGGAATCATCAAAAGGCACGTTGTCCTCGGGTACCTGTTCCTGGTCTTCTTCACCTGAGATGATAAACGAGGATGAGTCCTTATGAACTCAGCGAAGGGGAATGAGAAATACGTTTTGAAACTCTTTTTCTAGTTTAACTTATGAAAACCCTTTTTGCAAGCATGACATATATCACAAGTAAGTTCATAATGTAATATAAAAATAAAAGAATACAATTACCCGTCTTTCCTCCCCGAGGTCCTCTAGGAACCAAGCGAGAGTACTTATACACATAGTGAAAAGGATACGGTGAGCTTTTGTTCTCAGTTCATTTCCAGTATCAGTTGTTGCGGCCGACTTCAAATCTTCCACTTATCACGCCAAATGGGTGTACTCTGGATGTACCCCGAAATCCTACAACCCAACTCTCCGAGGTAGTCTAGCCCCCAAGCGAGAGAGGGAATTGGACAATGGTAGTCACGGTTGCACCGGCAAGCTCGATGCCGCCCGGTATGTGTGAAACGCTACCACGCCAGAATGAAAGGTTGCAACCTTGTATGCACTGCACATTTATGACATTTAATATATCACATTAGGAGGACAACAAAGTAAGTTGCCTCCGAGCAGTCATAAGATTGCACATTGACAAGTAAACACGCGGGGCACAATATGACAGGTAATTTCACTTGTAAAGCACATGGAGTTATATGAATATTAAATAGGCAGCCATGTAACGCATATAAATCAAGTCATATAACTCATTTCGAAGTTTACGTAATCAAATAATAAGGTCATACAACATGCAACGATGTTTACGTGGGACCAGGTACAAGAAAGGCCTACTTGTCAACATGTAATCATCGAAACCACATTTAGGGCTATAAAGGCAACTACGGGAAGCCTACTAATCACATAATTAAACACGATATCCATAGGATCAACACTTAGCGAGTTTTCCTAGTCATTAGGGTTTCAATTCATGCCCACCCGTGCGATTAAGCCCCAAGTTGTCACGTAATTAAACTTAAGCCATGCATCGATTAATTAAAACACCCTCAAGCATTCAAAACAGTTCACACAACATCCACGTGCCACAATCCCAAGCATTTAATACAACAAGAGAAGTTACAATAATTTTCAAAGCATATCACTAGAAAAAAACCTCACTACAATGGTCTGTTTTCTCACAATCATTGAGACAAGCAAACAATCTCCAATTCCAGTGAACAAAATTTCAAATTAAAGCTTAAGGAGTTAGCTAAATCCAGAAACAAACCTCGCATCATTTGGAGTTCGGATTCAAGAGTTATAGCCAAAACCGTAAGACTACGCAAAACTGTCCAGATTTGCACACATTTCAATACTTGTCGTTTTTGAGGTTCTTAGGGTCAGATTTAGCCTTAGTCTATTTTTGACAAAAATGTCAAGAATCGAAAAATCTAGCAGTATACCAAATTTCATGCATTTGGATATCACTTACTAAGTCAAAACTGGTTCGTTCTACAAGGATAGTGAACTGCCAAAAACCTGCTTCATTTTTCAGATTTTCCAGATTTAGACACCTTTCGATGTTTTGCCATTTTGAAGACCTTAGAGTCAAAATTGGCTTTGGCCTAGTTCTACAAAAAATTCTCAGAACTGGCAAAACTAGTCACCTACTAATTTTCACGCATTTTCAACAACATTTACCTGGTCAAATTCATTTCGCTCCAACAAGTCAGAAGATTGCCAATTATGCGATTTCACCTATCTTCATATTCTAGCCAAATATCTTTCCATGCATGTTTACAAAAGCTCATGTACACACATATATCACAAGTACAGAGGTAAAAATATACATTTAAAGGCATGCATGTGGTTTTTGAAAGCTTTTCAAAAGAGTTTTAGCCCTCACCTTAGCAAGACAATAATGAAGATGCACAAAGCTCTTGATGATGCACAAGGTCATCTTTTCTCCTTGCTTAGCCAAGAGACAACTTGAGATTCTCTAATTCCTAGCTTAGTAACCATGTTCTTAGTATGTGCAAGTGGCTAGAACAAAAGTAAATGAAGTAGAAGCTATCAAACATACCTAAGCCGAAGTGAAGGTTCTATGAGCTTGAATGTGTGTCTTTTGCATTCTAGCTTGCTTGGTCAAGTTCCTTAGTAGCTTGAATATCTTGATGAACCTTAGGATGATGAACTTAAGCTATGGAGAGTGAGATTGCAGCCAAGGCCGGGAGAGAGAGAGAGAGAGAAGAATGAGGGAGTGAATGAGAGAAAGAGAGAAAGAGTGAAAGCTTTGAAGAGTTTTGAGGCTTTGATTGCATGTGTCGGCTATGGGCTTCACAAAATTCTGATTTTTGTGTCTTCAAGAGCATAATTTGAATCACCCTAGCATGGCCAATTGAGCGTGTCGAGATTTTGGTGCATTGGGTTGGGTTTTGAGACATTTTCTTTTTTATGCTTTGTGTCATAGGTTGTCTAAGTTTAATTTTTTAAATTGCAAAGCATTGTCAAATGCTCCATGTGGTCGGCCAAGGTAGTGGAAAATTCTGAATTTTTGGTCTTTGTTGAGCTTATTTTATTGCATGTTCTTGGAATATGCAAAAAGAATGAAGAATAAAGAATAGGAATGTTTAGCTTTTTGTGAGATTTCGTTTTCTAGTGAGTTGACTTAGCATTTTAATATTAGTTAGTGGAGTTTGTAGGATTAATTAATGATCTAGTGCTTCGTGTAAGATGCTTTCTTGACTAGTGTGTGGGCACGCTATCCTAGGTTTAGGGCACGCACTACGAGGTAAGGCACGAACTACGGGACGAATGCATATTTTTTAAGCAAATACACGCAATCCTAAATGAATGCACGTAATTCAATGTAAGGCACATAAAAAGAGACACGACTCTTAAACCTAGGTCAAGGCATACAAATCTAGGTTAGGGCACACGAAATGAGATATCCCACACAAATAGAGGTCGGGCCTCACATCCCGCCCCATGCGGTGCTTGGATCGCCACTACACTAGACCACGTCCGTTGCATTACGACTCAGTGAGGACCATGGCGTCGTGTGCTAGGCAATTCGCACATTGCGCAGGCCAGTGGGAACACACCGGGGGACGGCTTCGAGGTAGCATGGTGCTTGGATCGCCACGACATTGAAGCATCAGCAATCATCTCATCGCAACGCTCGCGTCGTTGCTTAACGAAAGCCAATGCCACATGTGCTAGGCGATTCGCACATGACGCATGCCCCCCACCGTCCCCCTTTACGCACTTGTATGCACGGAACGGGACAAGCAAACTACTTTCCTGCCTACGCGGTGTTTGGATCGCCACGATACTAGACCACATCTATCGCATTACGACTCAGCGAGGACCATGGCGTCGTGTGTTAGACAATTCGTGCATCGCGCAGGCCAGTGGGAACACACCGGGGGACGACTTCGAGGCAGCATGGTGCTTGGATCACAACGAAATTGAAGCATCAGCAATCGTCTCATCGCAACGCTCGCGTCGTTACTTAACGAAAGCAAATGCCATATGTGCTAGGTGATTCGCGCATCACACATGCCCCCCACCGTCCCCCTTGATGCACCCGTATGCACAGAACGGGACAAGAAAACTACCTTCCTGCCCACGCGATGCTTGGATCGCCACGACACTAGACCACGTTTGTCGCATTACGACTCAGCGAGGACCATGGCGTCGTGTGCTAAGCTATTCGTGCATCGGGCAGGCCAATGGGAACACACCGAGGGACGACTTCGAGGCAGCATTGTGCTTGGATCACCACGAAATTGAAGCATCAGCAATCGTCTCATTGCAACGCTCGCGTGATTCACTCATCATGCATGCCCCCCACCGTCCCCCTTTATCCACCTATATGCACGGAACGGGACAAGCAAACTACCTTCCTGCCCACGCGGTGCTTGGATCGCCATGAGACTACACCATGTCCATTGCATTACGACTCAGTGAGGACCATGGCGTCGTGTGCTAGGCGATTCGCGCATCGCGCAGGCCAGTGGGAACACACCGAGGGACGGCTTTGAGGCAGCACGGTGCTTGGATCGCCACGACATTGAAGCATCAGCAATCTTCTCATCACAACGCTCGCGTTGTTGCTTAATGAAAGCTAATGCCACATGTGCTAGGTGATTCGCGCATCACGCATGTCCCCCACCGTCCCCCTTTATGCACCCATATGCACGGAACGGGACCAGCAAACTACCTTCCTGCCCACGTGGTGCTTGGATCGCCACGACACTAAACCACGTCCGTTGCATTATGACTCTGCGTGGACCATGGCGTCATGTGCTAGGTGATTTGAACATCGCACAGGCCAGTGGGAACACACCTGGGGACGGCTTCGAGGCAGAACGGTGCTTGGATCGCCATGATATTGAAGCATCTGCAATTATCTCATCGCAATGCTCACGTCATTGCTTAACGAAAGCCAATGCCACATGTGCTAGGCAATTCGCACATCACGCATGCCCCCCACCGTCCCACTGTATGCACCTGTATGCACAGAACGGGACAAGCAAACTACCTTCCTGCCCACGCGTTGCTTCGATCGCCACAACACTAGACCACGTCTGTCGCATTACGACTCAGGAGGACCATGGCGTCATGTGTAGGCGATTCGCGCATCACACAGGCTAGTGGGAACACACCGGTGGACGGCTTTAAGGAAGCATAGTGCTTGGATCGCCACGACATTGAAGCATTAACAATCGTCTCATCGCAACGCTCGCGTCGTTGCTTAACGAAAGCCATTGCCACATGTGCTCGACGATTCGCGCATCACGCATGCCACCCACCGTCCCCCTTTTTGCACCTGTATGCACGGAATGGGACAAGCAAACTACCTTCCTACCTACGCGGTGCTTCGATCGCCATGACACTAGACCACGTCTGTTGCATTACAACTCAGCGAGGACCTTGGCGTCGTGTGCTAGGCGATTTGCGCATTGTCCAGGATAGTGGGAACACACCGGGGGATGGCTTCGTGGCAGCACGATGCTTGGATCACCACGACATTGAAGCATCAGCAATCGTCTCATCACAATGCTCGCGTCATTGCTTAACGAAAGCCAATGCCACATGTGCTAGGCGATTCGCGCATCACGCCTACCCCCTACCGTCCCCCTTTATGCACCCGTATGAACGGAACAGGACAAGCAAACTACCTTCCTGCCTATGCAGTGCTTGGATCGCCATGACACTAGACCACGTCCATCGCATTACGACTTATCGAGGACCATGGTGTCGTGTGCTAGGCGATTCGCACATTGCGTAGGCCAATGGGAATAGACAAGGGGATGGCTTCGAGGCAGCATGGGGCTTGGATCGCCACGACATTGAAGTATCAGCAATCGTCTCATCGTAATGCTCGCCTAGTTGCTTAACGAAGGCCAATGCCACATGTGCTAGTCGATTTTGGCATCACGCATGCCCCCCACCGTCCCCCTTTATGCACCCGTATGCATGGAACGGGACAAGCAAACTACCTTCCTACCCATGCAGTGCTTGGATCACCACGATACTAGACTGCATCCATCGCATTACGACTCAGCAAGGACAATGGCATCGTGTGCTAGGTGATTCACACATCGCAAGGCCTGTCGGAACCAACCGGGGGGCGCCTTCAAGGCTGCATGGTGATTCGATCGCCACGACATTGAAGCATCAGCAATCGTCTCATCGCAATGCTCGCGTTTTTGCTTAACGAAAGCCAATCCCACGTGTGCTAGGCGATTCGCACATCACGCATGGCCCCCACCATCCCCCTGTATGCACGAAATGGGACAAGCAAACTACCTTCGTGCCCACGCAGTACTTGGATAGCCATTACACCAGACCATGTCCGTCGCATTACGATTTAGCAAGGACCATGGCGTCGTGTGCTAGGCGATTCGCACATTGCACAAGCCTGTCGGAACCAACCAGGGGACGGTTACAAGGCCGCATGGTGCTTGGATCG